>NC_037674.1:36580957-36728091 GCF_003255815.1 Theropithecus gelada | reverse complement strand
ATATATATATATATATATATATATATATATATATATATATAGAAAAATAGGGAGATGAAGGTTTTAAGAATGGTCTCCATACTTTCTGGTAGGTGAGCGGTAGCTCAATGCACTGTGGAGCTGTCAAGAATATAAAGGGTCTGAGCTTTTACCTTACTTGGGAGCTAACATGTTAGTCTGCCACAGTTTTATGGATGCTGGAAGAAGACATGAGATTGTGATTCAGAGACAAAGAACTTCATTACTCATCCCAGAGCAAGCAGTATGAGCTTCATGTTTGTGTCAGTTTCCCTTGCCCCCAAGTCCCACGGGGATTCACAGAGTGGCTCAGGTGCATGCCATACACACAGTGGTTTTGCATCACAGCTAAGGAACTCCAAGCTTCGGAAGCCCAAGTATTTTATAATGAGCTGTATGAAAATCTGCCCTTTGCCCTGGGAGACAACATAATCTTTATTATACTGAATAGTGAACAAATCTGCTCTTTGTTCCAGTGGTTGATGCTCCTAATAAAAACATCCTTAATAAGACAGTTCACCAAAAAGACTGTCAGTGCATTTGCTTACAAGATGTACAGAAACATAAGAGATCCTGGGAAATTGTTTCACAACAATGAAAAACCATGACAAAAACCATAAAGTTTCCTGTCTAGCACAGAGGATTTTATGAGAATCAAACAATACAACATATGCTAAATTGCCTGCAAAACTATAAAGAAGTAAGCCTTGGTAACCATGTCACCGTATTTTCTTAGTGAAGTCATAGTATTGGTTTCATTTGAAGTTTTGCAATCAGCGAAAAGGAAAACAGAACAGGAAGGGAACTGACCTTTGGTAGCAGGAGAATTATTGGGAACTCTCTATATGGCAGGTCAAATGCGAGGATATAATTTCTTGTTTAGTCCTCACAATCACATTATGGGGTTGACATTATCTTCATTTTATGGATAAGGAAACTGAGATTCAGAGGGTTAGCACATTTTCTCAAGGCCACTCTTTAGGTAAGTGATGAAGCAGGCATTCAAACCCGTATCTGTATGTTCTTTATCACTGTGTTACACTGTATACCATTTTGTTCCTCTTATATACTATGTTATGTTTTATGCACATTTCATTTGATCTTCACACTCTGTGAGGTTAGATTAGCATCCTTATTTTTTATTTGAGAACAAAGAACAACTGAGCTTTAGAGAAATTGAACAATTTGCTTGGTTTTACATAGATAACATACAGATTATAAGTAAAGATTATATTTATCAGTTGGCCGCGGTGGCTCAAGCCGGTAATCCCAGCACTTTGGGAGGCCGTTGTGGGTGGATCACCTGAGGTCAGGAGTTTGAGACCAGCCTGTCCAACAAGGCAAAACCCTGTCTCTACTAAAAATGAAAAAAATTAGCCAGGTGTGGTGGTGCACACCTGTAATCCCAGCTACTCGAGAGGCTGAGGCAGGAGAATTGCTTGAACCTGGGAGGTGGAGGTTGCAGTGAGCCGAGATCATTCCGCTGCACTCCAGCCTGGGCAACAACAGCGAAACTCCATTTAAAAAAATATATTTTTTTTCATATATGTATTGTTATATATTATTAAATTATATGTAATATATTATACATTATTATGTATTTACTATTAATAAATGATAAGGTTTTATGGTTGCGTCTGTGTGACTTCCAGGTTCATGCTTGCTCACTTGCCTTCTTTTCTGATTTTCTTAAAATACCATGTACCTTTAAACACCTCTTTCATTATTTATTTATTACACAAGTAATACATGTACATTATAGAAACATAAAACATAGACAAGCGTAAATAATGTCATAGTGACCCTCTATTCAGAAGTAACTGCTATTTATGTATTATGTGGAAGGTGTGGTTCTACAGACCAACAAGATAGAAGGAGAGGGGTTCTGACACCCCAGAGAGACCAGATGGCATTACTTCTCGGGATGCAGTGATGTGATGGGCCACCCTCCCTAAATGTCAGTGATTAGAATGCTAATAAAATCAAGAGGAGGGATCATGGCAAGTGGCTACCTGGCCTCAGCCACAGGGGCAGAAATGACATTAATTGGTTCATCATAGGCTACCTATCTAGTAATGGTCATGAGTGAGTTTTAAGTGAGTCCACTAGAAATAATGCCTTCTCTGATGTATCTCTTGGAAAATCAGTAAACAAGTCTTCTTTGGAATCTTTGTTACAATAAGGCATTGCAAACCCGCCAACTGTCATCAACAAGACATTAGCCAAATAGATTATGCAATACCCATGCCATGAGATACTGCCTCAGACATTTAAAAACAAGGTAGATATGTATGTACTAACAGGAAAATTGCTTCAGGATATATTAGTATGTGAAGAAAAAGCAAGTAACGAAATAATATTTATGTTATTGTCTACATTTATGTAAGAAACAAAAATGTATGTACACATGTGAGAGTACGTGGGTAGATGAGTAGAAGGAGCTCAGAAGGCTCACATCCCACTTAGCACCAGGTGACTCTGGGAAATAAGCATATGGGGAAGAAGGGGCTGGCAACATCCAGGGGGATGTATACATTGTGCTGTGTACTGTTTGAATATTTTTACAATAAGAATGTGTGTTCCATATCACTTGTGTGATTCAATGCAAAGATAAAGAGAAAAATAACTTTATCACCACTTATATTTGTCACTCTCCAGCATCTCCCATGGGTACAATTTATGCCACATGGACAGATTTCTATTTTTTTACTGCACGATGTACATTTAAACCAAGTGCTTGAATTTTTCATATGTCCAAGTACCTTTTAACGTTACCCATGCAAGGATTGTCATTTAAAATATGTTTTGTACTGCTTTTGAAACACATTTAATCTTTCTCCAGTAATCTGCTTTCCCTAAACCTTTCCCTAATTCTTCTCAAGGATTTCCCACCTGCTGTGGGGGATATACAACAGAGTGACTCTAATCATGTTTGGAATTATTTTTATCAATTTAATCCAAATTTGGCAGTTATTTCCATTCCAGAGTCTTAGACATTTAAGGCTGTATGCCGATCAATTTCTCAGTGTTACGTGACATTGGCAACAGATAAGGTAATACATGGATAATTACCTTTTGAAAAATAATAGCACTCCACATAGGCTAAGCCAAGCTTAGCTCTATCTACAGAATATGTTTGAGACCTTCCAATTGTGTACGTTCTCTACAACCAAAAAAAAAAAAAAAATACCTTTTCCTCAGACGATACACAGGCTGCGTATTTTTTAAAGCCCTTTTCATGCAGGTGTGCTTATGGGCTCATTTACTCGTGGGCTACTTTTTGACACAAAATCCAGCTTGAGGCTTTAAATAGACAGATGGTCAAGTAGCTCAACATTTAGACTCCACCTCCCTAGATTTGGCCAGGACTCCCTTTTGTCCTTGGTGCGGGGTCAGTTTCTCCTGGGGTGGTTCACCCCCAGGGCTGCAGATGCTGACTTCAGCCTTCTTACTTTGCTTTGAATCCATATCATGCCCCTCACTGTCTCTTCATTTTGTGGAAACGGCAGCCATTGGGAATGAGGGGGGATAAAGGAGACTGGCACCGTGGAGCACTCTGCCAGCACTGTGGGGAATGACGTGTAGTCTGATTTTTTTGTTTGTTTGTTTACTGTTCGTTCACAGGGGTGGGAGCTATGAAATGACACCTGGTAGTGCTGATAGGAAGCTCTATTTTGAGCCATGGGGTTCATTACCAATTTGACCTTCTGTGTAGTTTGAACACTGTCTTCATGATCTCTCTGTGCTATGAATTCTGACCTTCAAAAAATGGGAATTATATTTCCTTGGACATATCTATTGGATAAAGATTATTGCCTTTTCCTAATGCTGATGTAAAACACACACAAAAATCCTTTATGTAAGGTAACCTCACTGCAATGTAGTCTTTAGGTATTTGGAGTATCCGTGGCTTTGTGGGTTCAACTGTGGCTCCGCCAGCTGTGTGACTTTGGACAAGTAATTTAACCTCCCAAAGCTTTACATTCTTCATGGCTACAAAATGAACTTCCCTAATGAAGTTGTCATGAGAATACAATGCAATAAAAGTAATCAAACTCTGAAATCACTCTGTCTACCTCTGGAATTCTCATTGTGTGAAATAATAAATGTCCTTATTGTTTAAAACACACTACCTGGGGGTTTCTTTGACTTGCAATCAAATGCATCCTGACCTGTGTTTGGTGTTTGATTATGCTGCTTCCACATGTGAGGTTTATACCTCAGTAATTACAGCCTTAAGCCCAGGTGTTCAAAGCTGAAGTGAGCTGTGATTGTGCCACTGCCCTCCAGCCTAGACACCTGTCTCAAAGCAACAACAACTGCTACTACACTGTGGCATCTCAGAACTCTTCGCTGCAACAATGGCCATCCATAGATCCTGTCTTTCTCTGCAACCTGACGGCCAACATCTGGTAGAATCTAGAACTTTCTAATTCTTACATATCAGGCTCCTGGATTCTTACCATGTATTCTCTTTACTTGCTTCAAAAAGACACAATTTTGACTCTTTTCTTTCAACTGTTCCACTTGGAATTGAAATCCTGGTGCTTACTGGATACCTATCATATGTCTGTGTCTCCAATGTGACATTCAGCCTCAAGTCCAAGTTGCCTGGTTTCCTTCAAAGCTGTGACTGTGACCTCCCTAGTGAGCGTCCCCTGCCTGCCAGATCACATTTCTCTGCAAGTGGGACTGTGCCTCTTGCTGCCAAACTTCACAATTTCTCCATAGTTCAACATGAGGAAGATACTGCTAGGGCAAACTTAAACAAATGATTACCTCTTCTTTCCAGTTACTTTTTAATATTCTTTTCTTTTTTTCAGTCATATATTAATGCAGTAACAATGATGTATATAGTATAAGGCACTTATACCTCAATTTTCTGATTTCTAAGCCATTTCATTATATTTCTTCAAAGCTCCCCACTCCTTTCTCATTAATTTCTCATTTGACTGGCTATTGTGTGACATAATCTGACCCTGAGGTGCATGCTCTAAACCACTGTATTTGTCTAGAGTAGGATCCAATTTCCTTTGGATAGGCGAATAGTTTTCTGTTGCCTAATATGGCAGGTAAGTTACTAGCAACATGTGATTTTTAAATTTAAATTTACTGTAATAAAATCTGAAATTCAGTTCTTCAGTCGCATTAGCCCCTTCTCAAGTGCTCAAAAGCTACATGTAGCTAGGGGCTACCATATTGGACAGCACAGATTATAGAACATTTCCATCCCTGCAGAAAGTTCTGTTGGACAGTGCTGCTTTGGATCATGAAATGTCAAACTGCAAAATCTGAGTGTCAAAATTCCAATGACGAAAGGGATATGGGCTTAAATATGGTGAAAAGTCGTGGAGCCGCAGATTTACACCTTGGCTCCATGGCCTCACTAACCATATGAGCTTGAGCAAATCACTTTACTTCCTGCCCTTTAGTTACTCCAGATCTATAAAGTGACAATAAAGTAGATTACTTATATCCCTGAGCTGTTGTCTATAAAAGTGCTTGTTATTACATTCAAAACTGACATTGAATTTCACTGGGGATTGCAGATGGGCCATGTAGCAGGAGTGATCACCATGTACTTGTTGCCTGTTCTTAAGATGGAGGAAACTATTTGGGTCTGACCCTCACAATATATGGGGGCAAGGGTGTGGTCGTGGCCACAGTTCCACCAGCCTCTAGGATTGGCCTCATGCTGTTTTTGACAGGTCTTTTATATTATTACCCTCCTCTCTGGACTGAGCAGCACTGAGGAACATACTCTGATTATCTGACTATGTTTCAAACGTTTCATCTGGGGCCACAGTCTTGAAAGACAATTCTTACCCATAATTTCACCAATGAGGATCTCAGCAGCCCAGAAGAGGCCCTGGTTCCACTCATTGTCTGACAGTGATCTCTGAAGACCAAATTCAGAGACTCCACTCTTCCTTTGGATGCAGGTGCAAAGGGATAATGCCCTCATACAGCAGCATCACTGAGCTGACTCTTTTTTTTTTTTTTTTTTGAGACAGAGTCTTGCTCTGTCACCCAGGTTGGAGTGCAGTGGCGCGATCTCAGCTCACTGCAACCTCCAACTCCCGGGTTCAAAAAGTTCTCCTGCCTCAGCCTCCCAAGTAGCTGGGATTACAGGTGCCCACCACCATGCCTGGCTAATTTTTGTATTTTTAGTAGAGACAGAGTTTCACCATGTTGGACCAGGCTGGCCTTGAACTCCTGGCCTCAGGTGATCCACCCGCCTCAGCCTCCCAAAGTCCTGGGATTATAGCTCCTGGCAGAGCTGACTCTTAAATAATCTCATCACAAACAGCATGTAAGCCATTTGCAAAGCCCCACAATTTATGCCATTTTCCCATGGAGGAGGACATTAGAAACTCAGCCCATTTCATTATCCATTTGAATAACTTTTTCAATTTCGAGCTTGCTGCCTAACCATGAGGGCTGAATTATGACTAGATTCTCCCTCTCCCGCTCTCTCTCTCCTTCCTGGCCTAGTGGAAGCACTAAATAGGTAAATAAAAATCACTGCAGAATAATTGTAGGTTCTTTGAGCTAAAAGCCAAACTGGGCCCATCCACAGCCTTCTCCATTTATTTTTTTTAATTTTTTTGGCCCATCATTATAGGGGATTCAATTATCTCCATGAGCACAGTGGAAGTTTGCATACACCAGCCCTGGGGCATTATTCATCACAATGCATTTTGAGACAGAAAGAAAAAGGCTGCGATGTCTCTGGTTTTCCCTAAAGCTGTATTTTTCATTTGGAGACTTAGTCAAATTTTAGCATTTTTAGCCCTCCCCTAAATCCCGTTCTCAAGCATAAGCTATTCTCAGAATGCCCTCATGCAAATGCTAGAGAATGCTGGAGTATGAAAGCAGGGCTTATTGGCATTTGCTGGGGAGGGTTGCTCTCTGAAAAGGCCGTGGAAACAGAAAGAAATTTACCCCTGGGAATTTGTCCCTTTCTGTGCAGTCTTTTGGGATTTAGGGATGATCTTAGTGGGTTTCCACTGAAGAAGAGACAACTAGATCTGAGAAAGTCCGCCTTCTCTGGTGCCCACAGCAGCCCCTAATAATGACAGCACCGAATGCTACCTCCAGGCCAGGCAGTATTCTGAATGCTCTGAAAATATTAACGCATTTAAAATTCCCAGAACTCCTTTGAGGCAGATAGTATAATTATTCTCATTTTGCAGAGACAAACCTAGAGACTTTTTAAGAACTTAGTCCTGTTCACAGAGTGGTAGATATGGGAGTCAAAATCTAGACAACCTTGCTCTGGAGCCTCTGCCTTTAGCTCTTAAGCTCTCTGGGCTCATGCATATCGCTTACTTCCATTTGCCCTTTGTATTTGGTGGCCTGACCAAGCTCCAACCGACTGCTATTGAGTTCCCAGCAAAGGAAACACATGTAATAGGGACAGTTTCATCCCTGACCCTCCTATTCTATTTGTAGGTCAGAGCAAAAGAACACATGGATGTCCACATAATGTATGTCCAATGTTTTAAAAGTTATAAATCGGCCAGGCACGGTGGATCACGCCTGTTATCCCAGCACTTTGGAAGGCCGAGACGGGCGGATCACGAGGTCAGGAGATCGAGACCATCCTGGCTAACACAGTGAAACCCCGTCTCTACTAAAAAATACAAAAAAACTAGCCAGGCGAGGTGGCGGGCGCCTGTAGTCCCAGCTACTCAGGAGGCTGAGGCAGGAGAATGGCGTGAACCCGGGAGGCGGAGCTTGCAGTGAGCTGAGATCCGGCCAGTGCACTCCTGTCTGGGCAACAGAGCGAGACTACCTCTCAAAAAAAAAAAAAAAAAAGTTATAAATCATGCCTGCAAACTGTTAAATAAGTTCTGTCTTCCAATTTTGAAAATTATTATCTTCATAAAGACCTAGAAGACTAGGTGTGAAGTTAAGAGTTCTCACATTCCCAGGAGTTCTGCTCTAGAACTTGTCAGCACAGGGAGAGCTCGTGTCTAGACCCAGGCCAGCCTCCACCTTTTCTTCCCACTTTATTTCTGCCTACACCATAAGGGGCCACACTCATGCCCCTGCCCACATGTCCACGCTCCACCATACTCTCCACAAACAGCTTCCCTCTGGGTGGCCACCCTTCAGGACCTGGGGTGTGTGGATTGGCAGTATGGTCTGCCCTCAGGTCCACAGACTTAAGAGACCTAAAGGATCCTGTTTGGACAGGAAATTCCAGTGTCCCCAGTACCCAAAGCATTAGAAGGGGGCACGAGCTCTAGGTTGGCATGTCACCTTGGATCCTGGATTTCTATCCCAAGGAGAGGGGCCAGAGGAGGATCAGAAAGGGCACATACCATATGAGGCCAAGCAATGGGTTTGAGCCGATATTTCTCTAAAGAAGATACCCCAATAGTTGATAAGTACATAAAAAGATGCTCAGCATCATTTAGCCATCAGGGAAATGCAAGTCAAGACCTCAGTGAGACACCACTTTACACCCACTGGTATGTCTATAATCAAAAAGATAATTAATAGCAAGTTTGATAAGAATGTGGAGATATTTGGAACCCTAATACATTGCTGCTGGAAATGTGAAACGGTGCAGTTGCTTTGGAAAACAGTTCAGCAGTTCCTCAAATTGCTAAACATGAAGTTACCATGTGACCCAACCATCCACTCCTAGGTATGTACCCAAAAGAAATGAAAACATATGTCCACACACAAAAACTTATGTACAAATGTTCATAGAATTACTATTCATAATAGCCAAAAAGTAGAAACCATCCAAATGAATGGTTAAATAAAGTGTGGTATATCCATACGATGCCTTGTACCTTAATATTATTTATGAATATTGGTAATATGTATGGTTGGTAATAAAAAGGAATGAAGTACTGATGCAAGTACAACATGGATGGATGCTGAAAACATTAAGTGAAAAAAACCACATAGAAAAGGTCACATATTATTTGATCCCAGTTATTTGAAATGTCCAGAATATGAAGATCTACAGAGACAGAAAGTAGATTAATGATTGTCTAGGGTTTGGGGGAAATCGGGAGTGACTGTTAATGAATATAAGGTTTCTTTTTGGGTTAAGAGATCAATTCTAATATTGATTGTGGTGATGGTTGCACAACTCTGTGAATATACTAAAAGCCACTGAATCATACACTTTAAATGATAAATTTTTTTTTTTTTTTTTGAGACGGAGTCTTGCTCTGTCGCCCAGGCTAGAGTGCAGTGGCCGGATCTCAGCTCACTGCAAGCTCCGCCTCCCAGGTTTACGCCATTCTCCTGCCTCAGCCTCCCAAGTAGCTGGGATTACAGGCGCCCACCACCTCGCCCGGCTAGTTTTTTGTATCTTTTAGTAGAGACGGGGTTTCACCGGGTTAGCCAGGATGGTCTCGATCTCCTGACCTTGTGATCCGCCCGTCTCGGCCTCCCAAAGTGCTGGGATTACAGGCTTGAGCCACCGCGCCCGGCCAAATGATAAATTTTATGATATGTTAATTACATCTCAATAAAACTATTTTAAAAATATGAGATTTATCACAAGGGTTTCCTAGCCAGAGTGTGGGCTTAACAGGTCTCTGAACATTTATATGGCTTGATCAGGAGAAAGTGTGATATCCCCAAGGAAGAGTCAAGATTCCAGGGCTTGAAGGTGATGTGATCTAGCTTAAGGCTATAAACCAAAGGGACGGAAATGGCACAAAAACAGCAGTCTCTCCTGTTTTCTGGTCAGTGCCAGTGTCATGAGTCAGAGACATTCATCAAGACAAGGCAGGGTCCTGCTGCCTACTGGAATTGGGAGTTTCTTGCAATGAAGGTATCAGAGCCCAGCTGTCTAAGAGAGCTAACAAGGCTTAGAAAACAAATTACAGTTCATCTGGGTACCTTTGAATGAAAATCAAGAGTCAGAACTTACCTAGCAATTCATGGTGGCTTTGGATACCTGTGGCGGGCAGGCTTGCAGGCTTTGCTGAAGCAATTTGCCATGTTGTAAGAGGCCCATGTAGGAAGAAATTGAGGGAAGTCTCTGGCTAACAGCCAACAAGGAACTGATGTGGTCAGTCCAATAGTGCCAAAGGAGCTGAATTCTGCCAACAAGCACATAAGCTTGGAAGCAACCCTTTCCAGTGGAGCCTTCAGAAGAGACCACAGCCCTGGATGACAACTTCATTGCAACCTGTGAAGGACACAAAGTGGAGGAGCCAAATAAGCGCTGCCTGCAGCTCTGACTGCGATACATGTTTTGTATTTTAAGACACTAAGTTTGCGGTCATTTGTTGTACAGCAATAGATAACTAACACAGCCTCTAGGTCCTATTCACGCTGAACATGCAACACTCTTCTATAATCCTCTCTGCAGAAAGAACAAGGAGGAGCATCACATTAGGCTTGCCTTTCTTTAGTTCATAGCTCTGTTTAGCTAAACTTGTAATCAGCATTACTGTCATTGACAGCTGGGCACGAGCAAAACAGTCTCAAAATGCTATTTTGCATTTGCTGTTGATTCCTGTATTGTCCCAATAGACTCTACTCTTGAAGGCAGGAAGCAGGCATGTCCTATTCATCTCTGTGTCCATCTCTGCAAAGTGCTTCCCATAGAGCAGATACTCAAATGAAGTATTTTAAGCAAACCCTGAACTCCAATAGATGGTAAGCTCCTCAAAGGTAGGGAGGGTTTTCTATTCATGTTACTTAGTGAATGAATAAGAGAATGGGTGGATGAATGACCAAGTCAGTAGGTCAGGGACATGCCCAGAACTGCTGAACATGGGCAATGAATACATAACCAGAAGGAACTGGAACACTCCCGATCTCAGCCTTCCTCTCTGCATCTCTTTAAACCTAACATTTAAATATTTGTTATCAGATTACTTAAAAGAATTACATAAACTCGCTGCCTCTATTTATTCCCCTCCCATTTACTCCATGACTCTCTCCACTTGAAGAGATCTCACTGGGACCACCAATGATGTTCCTGTCATTGAACCCAATGGGCCTAGTTCTCTTCTCTGGCCTCGGCAGTGTTCAGCACCATCAACCTTGTCTTCCATAGAACACTAAGCTCTCTTGGCTTCCACAAGCCTCCCTCTCCCAATTTCCTATCTCCCTGATCACCATTCTTAACCTCCTTTTTCTTTACTTTTGAATATGGTAGTTCTTCGAGGTATACTCCTAGCCTTCTTTCTCTTCCCACTGCATTTTATTCCTCGGTGATCTCATCCTCACCCTTGGCTTCTGTTGCTGAGTAGACACAGCACCTCCCAATATATACATCCGGCCGGCCCCATTCTCTCCTCCGCACCTCAGGCCCATGTATCCAACTGCCTCCATCTCCACTCAGATATCTCGAAAGCATCTCAACCCCAGCCTGTCTAAAACTACCCCCACAAATCCTGATCTCCAGCAATGTGTATCATACAATGCATAAGCCTCCAGTTAAGTTATTCAGATCCCAGTTCAAATGACACTTTCGGGAAAGCCTGCCCTGACCCCTTACTTTGCCTCTGTGCTTTTCCTTCATAGCACTTATCACAGCTTGTAATTATCTACTGGTGTGATTATTCAGTCAATGCCTTTCTCTTCTGCTAGAACGTAAGCCCACCAGAGTAAGGGCCATGGCTGTTTTGCTCACGATCCGCTCCCTCGTGACTAGCACAGTGGCTAAAACTATAAATATTGGTTAAATATGTAAGTGCTAGCTGAATTCCTCTCTTTCTCCTTTGCTACTTTATTTAGTTGATTGATTTGTGTCTGAATATAGCCAGATTTATCTTTCCTTCTGTAGACCAGAGCTACTGTGATTCTATCTTCATATTTCGTTCTTTGTGAGTTCCTATATCAGTATATTACAATCAGGATTGCCCAGAGCCAGTCTTCCCCACAAGGAACTATAGTTTAAGAACTTGTTATCCCTACCCTGACATGTTTTTCCCATTATTTAGATAATAGCAGACTGTTAGTGTTAGAAAGGGTTTTAAAGTATGAAGTCTAATTGCTTCACTTCACAAGTGAGGAAACAGAGGCTAATGAAGATACAATGGCTTGCCCAAGGTAATACAATGTGTTAGTAGCAATGATAAAACCATACTGGGTGTTTTCTTGAACAATAGGCCACTGTATTCCTTATATGGTATATATCTAATGTGTCTAAACTCTCCCAAGCAAATTTTTGGTGCATAATCAAGAAGGCAAAAGTAATAGAGATTCATTCAGTCTGGAGGCCCAGGCGACCCTTGGTCCCTAGTCTCCTGTCCTGTGAGGGAGGCAAGAGACCCCGCAGGACCAAGCAGACAGACCATCAGGAAACATTGGTCCTTTTAGATTAGCATTCAGAAATTGCCTTGGTTACCATGTGTTGGCCAGTTTATATGTAGAAATGCATTTATACCTCTCTCAATCTGGCGTTTGCTTAACACTACTGATATAGTTTGGGTATTTGTCCCCTCCAAATCTCATGTTGAAATTTGATTCCCCAGTGTTGGAGGTGGGGCCTAGTGGGAAGTATTTGGGCCATGGGGCCAGATCCCTCACGAATGGCTTGGTGCCATCTTCATGGTCATAAAGTTATTGCTCTATTAGTTCCCATGAGAACTGATTATTGAAAAGAGCCTGGCACCTCCTTCCCCTTGCCTCCCCTTCCCATGTGATGCCCGCTTCCCTCCACCTGCAGCCACAAATAGAAGGGGTCTGAAGCCCTCACCAGAAGTAGATGCTGGGGCCATGCTTCTACAGCCTGCAGAACTGTGAGCCAAATAAACCTCTTTTTTAAAAAATAAATTACCTTTATAGCAATGTAAACAAAGACAACTACAAATAAGTTATACATTTAGCAGCTATCAAGAGTCATGGTGGGCCGGGTGCAGTGGCTCATGCCTGTAATCCCAGCACTTTGGGAGGCAGAGGAGGATGGATCACTTGAGGTCAGGAGTTTGAGACCAGCCTGACCAACATGATGAAACCCTGCCTGTACTAAAAATATAAAAAAATTAGCTCAGGGTGGTGGCCTGTGCCTGTAATCCCAGCTACTCAGGAGACTGAATCAGGAGAATCACTTGAACCCAGGAGTTGCAGGCTGCAGTGAGCTAAGATTGTGTCACTGCACTCCAGCCTGGGTGACAGAGTGAGACTCCATCTCTAAAAAAACAAAAACAAAAAGAAGAGTCATGGTGGTGACTAATTTGTTTACCTGCTTCAGGGACTTTAGTCCTATTTTCATGCAGTGAATTTGGGACTTGGACACCAAGATATTATGATTGGGATTCTTGATCAGAGAAGAGGAGGTAAAAATTGCTCATTTCTTCCATCTATGCTCATCTGGGGTAGAGAAGAGTAAGAAGACGTGTGTACTGAAGGGAGCTAAGCTTCAAGGCCGAGAAAACTGTTTTCAATGGGAGGGCTAGTCGTTAAGGTCAGTCCAAAGGCAGTAGTAATAAAGGGTACAAAGTGATAAGAAAATTATGGGACAAAGGAGTTCAGTCTGTCCTGGATCTAAGCCTACAAATGCCTTCCATCTTCCTATGGGGCGTTGATGAAATGCTGCAGCAAAGTAAAGCTGATGCTCCATTGGTTCCATTTAAGGAAGCTGAGAACCTATCACTGAGGAGCAAACAGCAGGACTAAGAGGAATGGAGCCTCCAGAACAAGAACAGGTGGGAGCTGGAGCCAAATTTCTGTGGTTGTAAACAGATTTTTCCCATGTCTGACAGGATCTGAAATAAAAAACAAAAAAACACAGTGAAGACACAAGTAGTTTTACTTGTGTTTTACTCTCGTGCTGCTTTTACTCAGAATTCTTGGAGACAAAGTGAGACTGGTAAATTCAAAGATAGATGAATCAGTGCCCGAGTATAAGCTTCTCCACTAAATAACACAGGGTATGTTGGGAGGGGGTAGGGAAATTATAAATTTAACAATATAGAAACAAACTTAGAATACTTATATTCAACACGGCAGAATAAGCTGACATAGAAGGATCTAATTCCTGCTCTAAAGACATAAAAATGCTGGAAAACCCTTAACAACAGTGATGAAAGTAGCTTAAATGCATAATTGCATCAATCAGAGTTCAAGCAGAGAGAAAAAAAACACTAGGAGTGGTAGATACAATCAGGATTTATTGTGTGAATTTCACCTTAGGTCATTGTTAACAGCTTTGTATCTGATGCCTGAGCCTGAAGTCAAAGGGACAGCTGTCAGGAAGGGAAAATGGGTATGAAGTGGGGTAGAATGAGGAGAAACTGGAACCCATGATGAGCTGAAATCCATGGAATAGACTGGGTCCACCATGACCTCTCAGTGTATCCAACCCTCCAGTTGTGATGGTGCAGGTGTCTTGTAGGAGAAGGTGGTACCCGCTGTCACAGAACTCAACATCCACCTGAGCCAGGAGGGTGTTCTTCATTTGGAGAAGCTGAAAGAGGGTCCAGGGGGAGCTGGAGAAACTGTGGGCCCAGTTGCTGCCCCACAGCAATCAGGTGAGGACAGCCAAGTAATCAAGTACACCAGCTGCTGCAGCACCGGGTGCCTCTCCTGCAACTCAAAACATGCTAACCTCCTGTACTAGTTCCTATTGCTGCTGTAACAAATTATCATAAACTTCTTAGCTTAAAACAACACAAATGTATTATGTTATAATTCTGGAGGTCAGAGGTCCAAAATGCATCTCATTTGGGCTAAAATATCAAGGTGTCAACAGGGCTATGTTTCTTCTAGAGGCCCTAAGGAAGAATTTATTTCCTTACCTCTCCCAGTTTCTAGAAGCTACCCACATTTTTGTCTTATAGCTTCCTTTCTCTGCTTCAAAGCCTGCAATATAGAATGGCAAGTTCTTCTCATGCTGCAATCTCTCTGGCACCACCCTCTTTTACTTTTAAGATTCCTTACAGTTACATTGGGCCACCTGGATAATCCAAGACAATCTCTCTATTGTAAGGTCAGCTGATTATCAATCTTGATTCTATCTTCCACTTCAATTCTCCTTTACCATGTAACCTACTATATTCACAAGTTCCAGGGATTAGAATGTGCACATCACTGGGAGGTCATTATCCTCCCTCCCATCTTTAGTGATTTCATTCTTCTATCTGAGTCACACTGCCTATTTAATATCCAAAAACACTGACATAGAAGTTTAACTACTATTAACATATCTTATGTATGTCAGATGGTAGGAGGTTTGGAAAAGATGAGAAAAAAATTGACTTATATATACACAAACATTTTATATCAAAATAAGAAAGAACTACTCAAAACTACTATAGTCCTCATGTCTGTGTTTGCATCTGGCCAGGTGGTCATTGCTGGTATTTATAACTATTTTCTTGCACTACCTATTCTACACTGCATTAGTGCTCAGCAGATGTGTTGGCTGGTTATGATTCCTTGCCTGATGGCGTAAATCAAACCTTCATTCCTGAAAAGTCTTGACCATAAGCAATCCTATACTGGGTTGTTATTTTCTGTTTGATTTAGTCATAGGACAGGGGAGTATTAAGAGGTTCCAGACGGGATTTCTTACATTCCAGACATATTCTGCCTTCCCCTCATTGTATCATAGCAACCCCATTTTACCCTGGTACTCAGGTTCAATCACCCCAGTCAGTATAAAAATCCCCTTCTCTTCCTGTTGATTCACTGTCGTGAGGATTCCCAAATGGCCAGGTGTCTGTTTCAGCTTCCATTTTCAGAGAACCATTGCTATGCCCAACGGTGTAAGCATTCTTCCTCTGGAGAGTAAAACCTCTAGAGCAGTAGTTCACACAGTTGTAGGGAGGGATGCAAAAATGTTTCTAGCAGGTCACAAGGCATAATAAAGAGAGGAGTCCCTGCCATGGCCGCCCCTCATCAAGGTCCCATGAGTCCTGTCTATGGAAGAAACCATGTATTGCTTGCTGGTTTAGAGCATATACTAGAGGACATTGTCCCAGACATGCAAGGTTTTGCTACCAGCAGCCACTATATCTGAGCTTCAAAAGTCATTCCACTATTCTGTCAGGCTGGTCACTTTACGGGTGATTGAAAGATGTGGTCAGCCCATGAGCATGTGCCCATGGCCATATTGCATTTGCTGTAGAACAAGATCCTTGAACACTAGGCTGTGTTGAATGTAAAGATGGTGAATAAGGCATTCACAAGTCAGTAGGTGATGGTTTTGGTAGAAATATTGTAGGTAGGGAAGGCAAATCTGTATTCAGAGTAAGTATCCATTCCAGTGAGAATACAGCTCTGCTCCTTCCATGATGGATGTACCCCAGTGTCAACAACCTTCCAACAGGGGGCTAGCTGATGCCCTTGGGGAATGATGCCATATTGTCATATTACAGGCTCAGCAGGTTGTTGGCAAATTGGGTACTCTTTAGTGGCAGGAGCCGTGTTGGACTTCAAGAGTGGCTATGTTACTAAGCCCATGCATAACCTTCCTACATGTCACCATGGCAACTTTGTGAGCCCATTGGGCAAGAATGGCAGTGGCTGATGAAAAAGACTCACTGATGTCCACAGGAAAGGTCATCTTATCCACCCGATTAAGTTTATAGTAATCTGTGGTCATTCTCCAAGGTCTGTGTGTCTCCTGCACTGGTGAATAGAGATGTGGTAGAAATCATCATGCCTACATATTTCAAGTCCCTTGATGGTATCCCTCATTTCTGCCATCCAGAAATGTGCTCTTGTTTTTGGCTTACCTTATCGGCAGATAGACAATTTCAGTGGCTTACACTTGGCCATTGCTTCCACAATAGCTCTTATTCCATGGACTAAGTAGCCAAAGTGAATATTCTCCAAATTTCTGGTGTTTCTATTCCAATTATGCCTTCCAGGACTGGGTACCTAACAAAACTGAGTTTAGGGACCCACTAGACCCACCGTGAGATGGACCAAAACTCTGCTGATCACATGGCCTTCCCAGTCCTCTACTCTGACTGTAGTTGTACAGTGTACAGTGGCATTTGTGGTATCAATTCAGAGCAAGCCCAATTAGTCCCCCCTTCCCCAATTCACAATCACCTTGGAAAACATCCACTGGTTGCTGTATGAATGGCAAATAAGATTGATAGTATAGATTGTTGGTTGTATAGCATGGTTTTTCTTCAAGGAAACCTGACCTCCCTGCCATTCAAAGGATTCTCAGTCTGTGAACTGGCTTAAGTCTGGGAAGTCGATGAAGGGTCATGACACCTAGTGTAGTGATTAGACTTCTATTCACCAGGTTTAGAGTTTCTCTGCTTAAACAATTCAAGTAAGACCTTAGTAGGTTGCCCATCTATTTTATTTATAGGAACATTGTGATAACAACAAGCCAACATCAAAGATCTCTGCAGGTCATATTATTCTTATAACAACTTTGGCTCTACTGCTTATTATAGTAACCATGCTCACTCAGTCTTTGGCAATTCACTGCCACCACGAAGTATCTGCCACACTGAAGTTTTATCCCCACTGAATTCAGGGAGCCTAGTTTAATGACATCTGTTCCCACTGTCAATAATGGCCTTTAGAGAATGACAATGACACATTTCTTTAAGGAAGCTGGACCCCCACCCCCCCAGCAATTCTTTTTTCACAGCATAGTAAAAAGTGTGTGTTTATAATGCTGCAGAGGACATAAAGAGAAAGCATGTGAGCAGATATTACATGATAAACCCACTCTAGCATTCCAGTTCTAAGACTTTGGATATCTTCCTCTTCAGTACATCAGCACATGTCTAGCATTCCAACCTTATTTAGTATTGGACATATTTAGGCCTAGGTTTCAGTCAACATACTAAGAAGTCTGTTGAAGTTATTTCCACCCCCTCAATCTAACACATTAAATCTGCCAGCCCAACACTGCACTTACACAACCCTGGGAGTTTTGTGCCCTAGCTGTCTTGCTTCCGTCATCCTAGTTTTGGCCCTGGTAGAATTGAAGAGCAGAAGAAATTCTCAGAGAACTAAGCATGGTTGTGTGCACCTGTAGTCCTAGCAACTTGAGAGGCTGAGGCGAGAGGATCACTTGAGCCCAGGAGTTTGAGGCTGCAGTGAGCTATAATTGCACAACTGCACTCCAGCCTGGGTAACAGAGTGAGAATCCCCCCAAAAAGAGCTTATTATTAACTGAAAAAGCTGTATGCCACAGGCTGTTAGGCAAAGAAATAATTCTCACAGTTTGAAAAGCTGAAACTTGAGCAACTTAGTCACCAGATATTCCAGGTCTTGCTGAAATGAAATTCCTTGTGATGCTCTCAAAATATTTAAAGCTAGTGGTAAATAGAATCTAACTACTGCTCTATTAAACTAATTAAATTATAAACCCACATAAACTACATCAGAGATAGAATAAGCTTCCTCAAATAGTGGCCTTACAGGAAAAGAGGCACTTTTTTTCTGAGAGCAGTATTATTTAGTTCAGTCTCTACAAGTTTTTAATAGACAACGTCTGCATATAATTTTTAAAATAATACTACCAAAGAAGCAAAAACATGTGAGCCAGGGTGAAGATAGGAAATATTGGAATTTTAAGACAGGAACTTTAAAATAACTATAAGCATATGTCCAAGAATCTAGTGGAAAAGACAGACAGCATGTATTCACAGAGAAAATATATTTGCAGAGAGATGAAAACTATACAAAGAAACAAAGTAGAAATGCTAGGAATAAAAAACATGATACCACAAAAGACGAATTTATTCAAAAGGTTTTACAGCCTCAGGAAAATCAGAGGAAACCGTCAGCAACATTTAAGAAAGTTTAGTGAAAGTCAACCAAACTGAAACACAGAGAAGAAAAAAAAATAAAAAATAAAGAAAGAAACAAAGCAACTTAAAACAATATCAAATGATCCAATACATTTGTTACTGAGATTCCAAAAGCAGATGAGAGAGAGAATGAGGGTAGAAAAAAATATTTGGAGGGGTGGGGCCAAGATGGCCAACTAGTAACAGCGGGGCGTTCAGAGGCTCCCATGGAAGAAAAAACATAAGTGTGTGAATCCTGCGCCAGCAACCAGGGTGTCCAGGTTCTCTCATCAGAACTGACTAGGAGGCAGGATGACCTACAGTGAGAAAGAAGAACAGTGTGATGCAGTGGGCCACCTGAGAGCCACACGGGTCAGGGGAGCCCCCTCCCCCAACCAAAGGAGGCAGTGAGTGAGTGCACTACCCAGCCAGGGAAACTGTGCTTCTGCTACGGAGCTGCACAACCCACGGAATGCAAGATCCCACTCACAAACCCACACCACGGGGGCCTAGCATCACAACCCTGGAACAGGCAGATTCTCAACAGCCTCTCAGCTGCAATCTGCTTAAGCCTACTGAACTCCTGCCGGGAGGGGCGACCGGCACTGCAGCTGCAGATACCGCTGCCTGCTGCCTACCGTCTGGGCCCTTTGAGCTCCTTGCGGGAGGGGCAGTAGCCAGCACTGGGACTCGCCACTGCCTAACACACTAAGCTTCATCGGTGGGGGAAGGGGGGCACCCATGCCTATAGCTCCAGGCTGTGCTTTTCCCCTGCTGGAGCCAGACAAGCTAGATGGCTTGGTTCCAAGACTTGTCCCCCACAGCCCAACACACTGGCTGTGGCAGTCTGTGACCAGAGTGCCTCTTCAGGCCTGAATCTGACCCATCCTTCCTCATTGGATGAGGCTTCCCAGCAGGATCTCCAATAACTCCAGCCAGAGGCTCAGGGACAGAATTTGGACCTCCCTGGGCCTGAGGCCCTAGGAGGAGGGGTGGCTGCAGTATCTGTGGACCAGCAGACTTAGCCTCTCCTCCTGGTGGTTCTGAGGAATCCAGGCAGCCCAGAAGAGTGAGTTTCCCCCCAGCGAGGCACACCCCCTCCACCAAGGGACAAAGTACTTCGTTAAATAGGCCCTATTCCTGGTGCCACCCAACTAGGTGAGACCCTCCAACAGGGATTGTCAGACACCCTATACAGGAGCAATCCTACTGGCATCAGGTTGGTGCCCTTCGAGGTCAGAGGTCCCAGAAGAAGGAGCAGGCACTCATCTTTGCTCCTCTCCAGCCTCCTGAAGTGACATCTCCAGGCATGGGAGCTAATCGGATGAACAGGGCCTAAAGTGAACCCCGGACAAATGCAGCAGCCCTACAGAAGAGGGAACTGACCATTGAAAGAAAAACAAACAGAAAGCAACACAGCATCATCAACAACAACAACAAAGCCCCCATAAAAACCCCATCCAAAGGTCAGCAGCCTCAAAGACCAAAACTAGGCAAATTCAAGAATGAGAAACAATCAATGAAAAAACGCTGAAAATCCAAAAGGCCAGAGTGCCTCTTCTCCTTCAAATGCTTGCAACGTCTCTCCATCAAGGGCACAGAACTGGACAGAGGATCAGATGGAAGAATTGACAGAAGTAGGCTTCAGAAGAAGATGGGTAATAAAAAAACTACGCTGAACTAATGGAGCATGTTCTAACCCAATGCAAAGAAGCTAAGAACCTTGATAATAGGTTAGAAGAATTGCTAAATAGAATAATCAGTTTAGAGAGGAATATAAACGACCTGATGGAGCTGAAAACCAGAGCACAAGAAGTTCGTGAAGTATATGCAAGTATCGATAGCTGAATCCACCAAACAGAAGAAAGGATATCAGAGTTTGAAGACCACCTTGCTGAAATAAGGCATGCAGACAAGACTAGAGAGACAACAATGAAATTAATCACAAAGCCTCCAAGAAATACGGGACTACATAGAAAGACCGAACCTACGATTGATTGGAGTACCAGAGGAGACAGGGAAAATGGAAACAAGCTGGAAAACACACTCCAGGACATTATCCAGGAGAACTTCCCCAACCTAGCAAGACAGGCCAACATGCAAATTCAGGAAATACAGAGAACACCATTAAGATACTCCACAAGACGATTAACCCCAAGAGACATAATCGTCAGATTCTCCAAGATCGTAATGAAGGAAAAACTGTTAAGGGCAGCCAGAGAGAAAGGCCAGGTCACCTACAAAGGGAAGCCCATCAGACTAACAGGGGACCTCTCAGCAGAAACTCTACAAGCCAGAAAAGATTGGGGGCCAATATTAAACATTCTTAAAGAAAAGAAATTTCAACCCAGAATTTCATATCCAGCTAAATTAAGCTTCATAAGTGAAGGAGAAATAAAATCCTTTCCAGACAACCAAATGCTGGGGGATTTCATTACTACAAGACCTGCCCTGCAAGAACTCCTGAAAGAGGCACCAAATATGGAAAGGAAAAACCAGTACTAGCCACTGCAAAAACACACCAAAATATAAAGACCAATGACACTATAGAGAAACTGCATCAACTAGTGTGCAAAATAACTAAAAAGCATCATGATGACAGGATCTAATTCACACATAACAATACTAACCTTAAATGTAAATGGACTAAATTCTCCTATTAAAAGACACACACAGGCAAATTTAAGAGTCAAGACCCATTGGTATGCTGTATTCAGGAGACCCAGCTCACATGCAAAGGCACACATAGGCTCAAAATAAAGGGATGGAAGAGAATTTACCAAGCAAATGGAAAGCAAAAAAAGCAGGGGTTGCAATCCTAGTGTCTGACCAAAACAGACTTTAAACCAACAAAGATCAAAAAAGACAAAGAAGGGCATTATATAATGTAAAGGGAACAATTTAACAAGAAGAGCTAACTATTCTAAATATATATGCACCCAATACAGGAGCACCCAGATTCATAAAACAAGTTCTTAGAGACCTACAAAGAGACTTAGACTCCCACAAAATAATACTGGGAGAATTAGACACTCCACTGTCAGTATTAGGCAGATCAATGAGACAAAACATTAACAAGAATATTCAGGTCTTGAACTCAGCTTTGGATCAAGTGGACCTAGCAAACATCTGCAGAACTCTCTACCCCAAATCAATAAAACATACCTTCTTCTCAGTGCCACATGGCACTTATTCTAAAATCGACCACATAACTGGAAGTAAAACTCCTCAGCAAATGCAAAAGAACTTAAATCATAACAAACAGTCTCTCAGACCACAGTGCAACCGAATTAGAACTCAGGATTAAGAAACACTGCAAAACCACGTAATTACATGGAAATTAAACAAACTGCTCCTGAATGATTCCTGGGTAAATAATGGAATTAAGGCAGAAATCAAGGAGGTCTTTGAAACCAATGAGAACAAAGAGACAACGTACCAGAATCTCTGGGATGCAGGTAAAGCATTGTTAAGAGGGAAATTTATAGCACTAAATGTCCACATCAGAAAGCTGGAAAGATCTTAAATCAATAGTCTTACATCACAATTAAAAGAGCTAGAGAGGCAAGAGCAGACTAACCCAAAAGTTAGCAGAAGACAAGAAATCACTAAGATCAGAGAAGAATTGAAGGAGATAGAGACATGAAAAACACTCCAAAAAATCAATGAATCCAGGAGCTGTTTTTTTTAAAATTAATAAAATAGATAGACTGCTAGCTAGACTAATAAAGAAGAAAAAAGAGAATAATCAAATAGACACAATAAAAAATGATAAAAGGGATAGCACCACTGACCCTACAGAAATACAAATTACCGTCAGAGAATACTATAAACACCTCCATGCAAATAAACTAGAAAATCTAGAAAAAAAGTTGATACATTCCTGGACACATATACCCTCCCAAGCCTGAATCAGGGAGAAGTCAAATCCCTGAATAGACCAATAATAAGTTCTGAAATTGAGGCAGTAATTAATAGCCTACCAACCAAAAAAAGCCCATGACCAGACAGATTCACAGCTGAATTCTACCAGAAATACAAAGAGGAGCTGGTACCATTCCTTCTGAAACTATTCCAAACAATTGAAAAGTAGAGATGCCTCCCTCACTCGTTTTATGAAGCCAGCATTATCCTGATATCAAAACCAGGAAGAAACACAATGAAAAAAGAAAATTTCAGGTCAGTATCCCTGACGAACATCTGTATGAAAATCCTCAATAAAATACTGGCAAACCAAATCCAGCAGCACATCAAAAAACATATCCACTACAATCAAGTCAGCTTCATCCCTGGGATACAAGGCTGGTTCAACATATGCAAATCAATAAATGTATTCCATCACATAAACAGAACTGAAGACAAAAACCACATGATTATCTCAATAGGTGCAGAAAAGGCCTTTGATAAAATTCAACATCCCTTCATGCTAAAACCTCTCAATAAACTAGGTATTAATGGAACATATCTCAAAATAATAAGAACTATTTATGACAAACCAATAGTCAATATCATATTGAATGGGCAAAGGCTAGAAGCATTCCCTTTGAAAACCGGTATAAGACAAGGATGCCCTCTCTCACCATCCTATTCAACATAGTATTGGAAGTTCTGGCCAGGGCAATCAGGCAAGAGAAATAAATAAAGGGTATTCAAACAGGAAGAAAGGAAGTTAAATTGTCTCTGTTTGCAGATGACATGATTTTATATTTAGTAAACTCCATCATATCAGCCAAAAAACTATTTAAACTGATAAGCAATTTCAGCAAAGTCTTAGGATACAGAATCAGTGTGCAAAAATCACAAGCATTCCTTTACACCAACAATAGACCAGCAGAGAGCTAAATCATTAATGAACTCCCATTCACAATCACTACAAAGAGAATAAAATACTTAGGAATACAGCTAACGAGGATGTTAGCCTCTTCAAGGAGACTATAAACCACTGCTCAATGAAGTAACAGAGGACACAAACAAATGGAAAACCATTCCATCCTCATGGATAGGAAGGATCAATATCATGAAAATGGCCATACTGCCCAAAGTAATTTATAGATTCAATGCTATTCCCATCAAACTATGATTGACAGTCTTCGTAGAATTAGAAAAAACTATTTTAAATTTCATATGGAATCAAAGAAGACCCCATATAGCCAAGACAATCCTAAGCAAAAATAAATAAATAAATAAAATTGGAGGCATCACATTACCTAAACTCAAGCTATGCTACAAGGCTGTGGTAACCAAAACAGCATAATACTGGTACCAAAAGAGATATATAGTCCAGTGGAGCAGAACAGAGACCTCAGAAATAACAACACATCTACAACCATCTGATCTTTGAAAAACCTGACAAAAACAAGCAGCAGGGAAAGGATCTATTCAGTAAATGGTGCTGGGAAGACTGACTAGCCATATGCAGAAAACTGAAACTGAACCCCTTCTTTGTACTTTATAAAAAAAGTACCTCAAGATGGATTAGACTTAAATGTAAAACCCAAAACCATAAAAACCTTAGAAGAAAACCTAGGCAATACCATTCAGGACATAGGCGTGGGCCAAGACTTCACGACAAAACATGCCAAAAACAATTGCAACAAAAGTCAAAATTGACAAACGGGATCTAATTAAACTAAAGAGCTTCTGCACAGCAAAAGAAACTATCATCAGAGCAAACAGGCAACCTACAGAATGGGATACAATTTTTGCTATCTACCCATCTGACAAAGGTCTAATATCCAGAATTTACAAACAGATTTACAAGAAAAAAAAATCCCCATCAAAAAGTGGGCAAAGGATATGAACAAACACTTCTCAAAAGAAGACATTTATGCAGCCAATAAATGTATGAAAAAAAGCTCAACATCACTGATCATCAGAGAAATGCAAATCAAAACAACAATGAGATAACCGTCTCACACCAGTCAGAATGGCAATTATTAAAAAGCCAGGAAACAATAGATGCTGTCAAGGCTGTGGAGAAATAGGAACGCTTTTACATTGTTGGTGGGAATCTAAATTAGTGGAAGATAGTATGGTGATTCCTCAAGGATCTAGAACCAGAAATACCATTTGACCCAGCAATCGCATTACCAAAGGAATATTAAATCATCCTACTATAAAGATACATGCACACATATGTTTGTTGCACACTATTCACAATAGCAAAGACATGGAACATGCCCAAATGCCCATCAATAACAGACTGGATAAAGAAAATGTGGTACATATATACCACAGAATACTATGCAGCCACAAAAAAGAATGAGATCATATCTTTTGCAGGGACATGGATGAAGCTGGAAGCCATCATCCTCAGCAAACTATCACAGGAACAGAAAAACAAACACTGCATGTTCTCACTCATAAGTTGGAGATGAACAATGAGAATAAATGGACTCAGAGAGGGGAACAACATGCACCAGAGACTGTTGGGAGGTTGGGGGAGAGGGAAGGGAACTTAAAGGACAGGTCAATAGGTTCAGCAAACCACCATGGCACACATACACCTATGTAACAAACCTGCACGTTCTGCACATGTATCCCATTTTTTTAAAGAAGGAATTTAAAAAAAAAATTTGAAGAGATAATGACTGAAGAGCTAAAAATTTCCAAAACTGATAGAAGACTTCAAGTCATATATTCAAAATGTTTGTAAACCACAAGCAAAAAAGATAAAGACTAAACCAAATCTAAACACATCATACTCAAATACACTAAAGTTAAAAAGAAAATCTTTATAGCAGCCAAGTTGAAAAAAAAAACAGGCATATTACATACCACAGTACAATGATGGCTGACTTCCCATCAGAAATAGTATAGGGCATAAAACAATATAAAGACATCTTTAAAATTCTGAAAGAAAAAAAAAAAGCCCTGTCAACTGACACTCTCATATTCTGTGAACACATTCTTCAAAACTAAAGCCAAAATAAAGACATTTCCAGATATATAAAAGATGAAATAATTCACTCCAACATACCTACACTGCAAGAAGTACTAGAAGAAGTTTACCATGCTGAATGGGAGGTTATGCCATATGGAATCCAGATCTATAGGAAAGAATGAAAAACATCAGAAACAGTAAATTTAAAATGTTTTCATTATCTTTACTATTTATATTTATATATGTGTATTTTAATATCTCTAAAAGATTATTGACTGCTTAAAACAAAAATAAGAATTTATATCATGATAAAAGTAAACTACATAAGAACACAAAGGATAGTAGGGTGGTAATATGAATTATGTTAATTTTCTTACATTGTTTGGGAAGGTATATAATGTGAAGGTACATTGTAATAAATTAAAGATATATATGTAATCTCTACAGCAATAATTTAAAAAAACACAAAGGAATATATCTAAAATCTCAATAAAGAAGATAAAATGGAATACTTGTATCCAATAGAATGGAATTAAATTCACTGAAAGATGGCAGAAAAGGCATAATAGAGTAAAAAAGAAATGGGAGGAACAAGTAGAAAACAAATACCAGGATGATTGTCTCTACCTAACCTTATCAATAATTACATTAAATGTAAATGTAACACATGTTTCAGGTAAAAGGTAGAGATTTGTATACTATATTAAAAGGCAAGATATAAATAGATGCTGTTTATATGACATACACTTTAAAATCAAACATACAGACTGCTTTGATATAAAATGAAGAGATTCCATGCATCAAAAAGCTATAATGGTTACATAACTGTAAGGCCAACAGAAGTCAAAATAAAGAGAACTAATTATAAATAAAATGAGAAATAGCATAATGAGAAAAGGACCGGTTCATTGAGAAGATATAATAATCCTAAATGTGTTGATGAGTAATACTGTGTTTCAAAATACATTCAGCAAACATTAATATGACCAGAGAAATAGATCAACCCTCAATTACAGTTGGAGATTTTAATATTTCATTCTCAATAATTAGTAGAATAAATAAATAATCAGTAAGTTTATAGAAGATTTGACAATGTGAATCATCCAATTGACCTAGATGACATTTATAGAATAATACATCCAACAACTGTATAATAGACATTCTTTTTCATGTCGGGCTTTAACACAAATTTGAATGTATTTCAAATAATATAAATTGTGATACGTGCTTTCTGATCATGAGAGTATTAAATTAAAAGTCAATAACAATAAGCTATCTACAAATTGCCCAATATTTGGTAACAAAGCAACACTCTTTTAAATACCCTATGGCTTAAAGAAGATAGCATAAAGGAAATTAGGCAGAATTTCAAACTAAAGTATAATGAAAATATAATATATAAAAATCTGTAGCATACTTAGAGGAAAATTAAGAATTTAAATGGATATATTAGAACTAAATAGTATAAAATCAACGATCTAATTTTCCTTCTTAAGAAGCTAGAAAATAAAAAGCAAATTATGCTCAAAATTAGTAGAAGAAAGAAAATAAATTCGCAGCAGAAGTAAGTGAAATAGGAAACAACTAATAGAGAAAATCAATAAAGTCAAAAGGTATTACTTAGACTTTTAAATGAATGTTCATAGTATCTTTATTGATAACCGTCAAAAACTAACAACAACATAAATTTCCATCAACAGGTGAATGAATAAACAAACATATTCATACAATGGAGTATGGAATGAACTACTGATATATGCAGCAATATAGATCATTCTCAAAAACATTAGTGAGTGATAACAGCCAAACACAATAGAGAAAATATGATACAGTTTCATTGACATAAAATTTAGAAAGGGTCAAACTCATCTATCAGTAACTGCCTAAACCAGAGGACAGGACAAATGGGGATTGACTGGGAAGGAGTACACGGACACTTTTGAGAGTGGTAGAAATGTCCAGTATCATGAATGGAGTGATGAATATTCATCTGTACACTTAAAATGGGTATACTCCTTTTTAAGAGCTTTATTAAACTCAAAATACCATACAGTTCTCCTTTTGTTTGATAATTTTTACTAAATTAAACAGCTGTACAACCATCATACTGCAGTATGAAGAATTCCATCTTCTGTAAATGCCCTCTTTTTCATTTGTACTAAATCCTCACTCACATTCCCAGTCCTAAGCAATCGTTGATCAGATTTTCATCTCTAGACTTGTCTTCTCTTGAAATTTCATAGAAATGAAATCATAAGATGTCTTTTGTTAGTGACTTGTTTCTCTCAGGATAATGTTTTGAGGTTTATTCGTGTTGTATGTGTCCGTAGTTCCTATCTTTTTATGGCTGAGTAGTATTCCATTACATGGATATGCCACATTTGATTTATCTATTCATCTGACAATGGACATTCAGATGGTTTGCAGGTTTGGGATATTACAAACAAGCTACTAATAACATTTGTATTTAAGTATTTGCTGGCATTAGATGCAAATAAACCTGAACTGACATTTCAATACTGCTATTTAGCTGATGAATGACCCTGGAAAATTCATTTAACCTCTCTGTTTCCTCATCTGCAAATGAGGGTAAATAATTCTATATTTCATCAGTGTTGTGAGAATTAATTGAGATAATATTTGCACAGTGCCTTATAAAATAGAAAGAGAAGGCGCTTAATAAAAAGTAGCTAAGGATAATAATAAAATTAGATAATGCCTCAAATACTTTATTTTTTGGGAAATACAGTTAGCACAAGCAGATAGTCTACCAATCATTCCCAAACTCACAGCCAGGTCAAACAACAAGTGTATGTGGTTTGAAGTGTTTGCTGATATTTATTCTCATTCCTCCCCCTTTTCTGGAGCTCACCTGGCATAGGGATCAACAAAATCCTTCAAATGCAGGCCCTCAGATAAAGGTGCTGATAGGCAGGAAACCAAAAGGCAAGGGAATACAAACCAGATAAACAATAATAGTCTTAGAGCCATGGCTAGAAAAACCTTCCTGAGTGCCTCAAGAGCACAGAGGTTATCAGACAAGATGAAGAAGAATGAAGAAGGCATGTCCCCTTACCTAAATTTATTTAATGTGAGTAAACATTTTGTCTCTGCACCTAATAGATGTGTAGGAGTAGGCTGTTAGGGACTTGAGGCATTTGGCAAGACTACAAGCATTCTTCAGCATCAAGAAACTTCGTTCGATCTAGTTAAGAAAATAAGCCTAACATTCAGGAATCTGTCTATGCAAGACAGTGCTTCCTCAATTGCTCAGCTCTTTGTGCCAATGGGAATCTGGAAGGGGAAGAGATTTACAGAGTAATGATGGAAACCTTTTTGAAGAATGTAGGATTTGAGGTGGATGCCAAACTTTTTCTCTTTTAAGACAGATAACTTTAATGAGGACTCTGCGAAAGAAGAAATACAGAAATAGCAGACAGATGTTTGGAGGGCAAAAGGGTAGAGATGCTGCACTGTGAAATGATCACTCAATTGCTATAAACATGACACTTTAGAACACTTTAAAACTGATACCAATATGGCCACTTAAAAATGGATTTCATGTCCAGTGTAATGTTCATAAATCAAATAATTAGGGCTTTTATACTCAATGATTTTGATGTTAGGTATCAGGAAAATAGTCATCTTGCAATATGGAATGTGGCAGGATATTTTACAATTATGTATAATTTATCGCACACTGTACAGTATGTATATCATACTGATTGTATGGTAAATACAGGGTGTACTGTGGGAACTTTGAAATACACAGATATATACATATAAAAAAAAGAAAACTAACTTGGCTATAATCCCACCATCCAGGCAGTGTACTTGTTAGCATGTTGTCATTATCTTTTCTGAACTGTGTACACTTGTGGGTGAAATGGTTATATGGAAGTCAAATATGCAGTCTTGTGCTGTACATCAAAACTCCTCCATCCTCCACTTGGATGAAAACCTCGTCACTTCAGATACAAGTTCTTCAGTCACTTTTGGTCATTAGACAATTTTGTTCAGTAGTTAATATCCAGCCCAGAGTAGTAATTTAAGCTTCAATCTTTACTTGCAGGTAAAGTTCCTGAAACCCTGCCACCTTCCCTGCCCTCCACCATCGGCCCCCTGCGTGGCAGCTTCCTGCAGTGAGAAAGGAGGGCTCCTTCTTTCTTCACCCAGCCCTTCTTCTTCTCCTCTGACTTGCCCACTTGCTTTCTGATGCTATGGAATTGGAAGATGGGGAGGGAGAAAAAGAAAGGGACCCAGGAGAATTCTTACTTGATGGATGCTGTCATGAGTTGGCCTCAATACTATCTGGACCTAACAAGTACTTAACTCATGCTTTCTCTCCTGGAGCATTTTAGGGGGTTCTTTGGAGATCCCCCATCCCATTTCTGAGAATTTCTCACTTGTAATTCTCTTGATACAAGTACATGTGTTCCTTAGGGATGGTTGCTTTTCTGAGCCTCTCAGCATCTGGCAGTACATCTCCAGCTTGCTCTGCTGAGGTTTCCATGTCTCTCCAAGTGGCCCCTGTTGGTCAGGATTTGAAGCAACTGCTCACCAACTCTCCTGGCATGTGGTTCTCAAGTCTGGCCTGCACAAAACACAAACCTCTTATCCATGACAAGAGCGAAGTTACTTCCCAAACTGCAACCTCTAATTTCCTTCTTTCAGCTATTTACCTCAGCTTCTCTCTCTTTAGACTTCTCAGCCATAAGACATATATTAAGTTCTCCAAGTGATCTCATTGAAATATCTTTCCAAGGCTTAAAAAAGAGAAGTATGGGACTCATGAACACCAATAACTCTCTCTCTCTAAATAAATCCTCTTCCCATCTGTAACTTCATATTCTTTTTATACTCTTTCAGTCAATGAGCGGTTCAGTCACAAGACTGTTTCGTGAACACCTTTCAGCTCCCCTGGGACGCTCTCACATCTATAATCTTACGATCTCAGTTTAGATAAAGACTCACAGCGCTTTAGGTGTTTATAAGTGGATATATAAACATTTGGTTTCTAGAATGCATGAAATTTGGCAACCTGCTGCAGCAGAGAATAGAAAGTTATTAACCAACCATTTCTTCTTGTTCCTGGACACACAGCTGTACAATATCTCTCATCTTCCTTTGCACTTATGCACTTCCATGTGACTGGGACTCAGTTCTGTGCAATACGACATGACATTAGCTACTGGCCTGTAAAAGTCTCCCATGCACAATCCCAGATTTTTTCTCTCCATTCAGCCCATAAAGTGGAATCCAACCATCTTGGAGGCCGCATGTTGAAAATGGTGGAGCCATAATTGGAAAAAGTTGGGACTCTAAATCTTTACAGGGACAAAAGCCCCCTGCCAACAATGAACACTTACTGATTGTCCCAGTCTATTTGTGCTGCTATAACAAAATGCCTTAGACTACATAAACAACAGATATTTATTGCTGACAGTTCTGGAGGCTGAGAAGCCCAAGATCAAGGTGCCAGCGTATTTAGTGTCTGATGAGGGTTTCTCACAGATGCTGCCTGCTATGTGTTCTCACATGGCAAAGGGGCAGGAGCTAACAAGCTCCCTCGAGCCACCTTTTTAAGGGCAGTAATCCTGTTCACAAGGGCTCTGCCCTCATGACTTAATTAGCTACCAAAGGCCCCGTGTATTTGGGGATTCGATTTTAACATGAATTTTGGAGGGACACAAACATTCACACCATAGTATGTATGTTAGACTTTATGAGTGAGAAAGAATGTCCACTGTAATAAATTACTGAGATTTTACCATTTCAATTGTGAGCAATACTCTAATTAATATACCTTTTTTGTGTTGGGGTATTGAGTTTTTTATTATTTATTTGAAAGAGCTCTGTGTTTATTATTAAATATGTAATATAAAATTTTTACTGTACATTTTTCAAAAAAAATTTCCCGGGTTGTTTGCGTTTAAACTTGTCTTTATGGCATTTTGAATGCCTTAAAAACCTGTTTTACACGGTGAGACCTGTCAATCATTACTTGTATGATCTGAGCCTTTTGCCATTATGTTTAAAAAGATATTTGAGAATGATGATAATTATGAACCCAGTAGCCAACCTCTCAGCTCATAGCTAGATTTCTCAGAGACTCTTAATTTCTGGTTTAGAAGCTACTCATCTGGAGCTCCACTAAGATTTTGGAATGCTTATTTGAAACTCAGTTTGAAACACTGAATGAGCATCCCCAGCCAAAGGGGAGGGGACAGCATATCCAGTTGGACCTGATGAATAAGGCTAATTTCATGCCATTAAAGAAAACTATCTTGTTAACATTTGCATAAGTGGAGTTCATCGCTAGAGTTTTGATCATCTATATCTTCATTCCCATCTCCTGCCAGACACCCAGCACCCCCAAGATAATTCCTGGCTGTCTAGGAATCTTCAGGAAACTCCTTGTTATTCTTGGCCCCTTGAGCCATGATTCGTGCACCCAAATCTCATGATACCCACCCCTCAACCTTCTCTCCCACATGAAAGCTATTTTGACCTATATCCTATTCCTTTGGATAACTAAAATGAAAAACAGAATCTGAATTAATATGAGACAAATCCTCTTACATTTGTATTACCCATACCACAACCAAAGCAGCAAAGAATGGAAGAATCTGTGCAACCTTGAGGAAGGAGTCCCTAAAAACATGCCACCTAAGGCATTCCTACTTCATTTGTGGGTGGGGCTACCTTGAGTCACACAGTAATAAATGTAGTCATTTAGCTTCTCTTTTTATCACACACCAAAAAAATCCAAGTGTTTTCAATGGCCTGATATTCAGTGTCAGTATGCTCAGGATTTTCATAAAATACAAGATGTTATTTAGGGAAAATATTGCATGTTGAATACATCTGCCCTCCCAATTCTTCACACAGTGTCTGGCATCTAAAAATCATTCAACACATGTGTGCTGAGTGGATGAAAACTTTTGCCATCCTAGGACACAAGATGTGGTTTTAAGGTGTGATGTACAGGTGTACCTGAGAAATAAGAAACTAGAGAACAAAAATCACGCTTGGGCAAGATTTGTATCTATTGCCCAGAAGCATAAGAGCCTACATAAGACACAAGCTTACAGCATCAAAGCAGCAAAAAGGAGGAGTGGACAGGCTAAAGCCAAGGGTGTGATCAGAAATTTCTATAGGTGAGATGAGGACTGTCCAAGTAAGTGTCACCAACTTGAAGAGCTCTCACTTGTAAGAAATCAAGAGAGAGTTCCAAGGGAGAAGGATCTAGGAGAGAGGCGTACGGCAGATAACCACTCCAAAGGCCCCAGGGGACGGAAACAGAAAACACGCAGCCTCTCTCTCACTCATGATACATGAGTGCAGTCATTACCCACTGGAGGACTCCAAGTTACTCACATAGTGCAAGACTTTCAGTCACTGTACACACATTTAACTTATTGTGTATGCAGACCATTGTTTTCTTTTTCATTCAGCCCCCTGCTCAAACACTATCCTGAGGACTTCCATGAGTAAAGCTAGGGCAGCAAGAGAAAGAATCTTGAACACTGGAAGGGGACTCAAGATAAAGATAAAGCAAAACTTAAGACCCTCCCACCAAAAAGTGAAAAACATAACCAGGGCACCTCCAACATAAGAATTGCACCCCTGAGTGGGGTACGATCTACTTTCACAGTGGGTTGTGTATGAAACAACACAGCATTTGTATGTATTTAAATGTGTGCCAAATATTTTTGGCATTTAGCAAGCACTCTATTACCTATCATTATCATCCCATGAATTTATCAAGTCTGAATAGCTTCTTACATTAGTTTAGCAGTGAACAAGAATGGGAGGGTCAGAGGTTCTGGGGAGCTTAACTCCAACAAGGAGCTAGAAGATTGGAAGACCAAGGTCTAGAACAGTGGTTCTCAAACTATGGTCACCTGGGCCAGAAGCACCAGTACACCTGAGAAGTAGTGGAAATGCAAATTATTGGGCCTAGCTCCAATCCTACTGAATTAGAAATTCCAGAGATTGGAGTCAGCAATCTGTGTTTAACAAGTCCTCCAGATGATTCTGATGCATCCTAAATGTTGTAAACCACCAAGAGTCAGTGGTCTAGAGGAAGGGAAGGTCAGGGATCCACAAGGCTCTTTAGTGGATGCCCATAAGCAACATGATGGCACTGATTACCTAGACAGATGTCAGGAGGAAAGGGGGAGCCACGGACAGAGAATACCTAAGGTGCTTTTGCCTTCCTCAAAATCTGGCTCAAATGTAAGCCATGAGTGTTTTTGTAGGCCTAGAGTTTGGACTTGAACTTTAAAAAGTGATATTTAGAAAAGCAGTGTGATTCAATGGAATGAACCTAGATTCTGAAACTGAAACCTCAGTTTGCAGCTTAATTTTGGGTCCTGTATGCAACTTCTCTGAGCTTCTATTTCTCTATCCGTAACATAGGAAACACAAACATTTATTTTACGAGGTCATGTTGAGAGCTGGCTAGAATAATGGTATGTGAAATTTGCCCAACAAGGCAAATAGTAAGTAACAACAAATGACAACAGTTAAGCCACAATGTGAGTTATTTGTATTACCATTAGGTTGACATAACCTACCAAAGATGTAGGTTATGTCCACTCCTCCTTTTTGCTGCTTTGATGCTGTAAGCTTGTGTCTTATGTAGGCTCTTATGCCTCTGGACAATAGATACAAATCTTGCCAAAGTGTGATTTTTTTTCCTCTAGTTTCTTCTTTCTCAGGTGCACATTACACCTTAAAACCACATCTTGTGTCCCAGGATGGCAAAAGTTTGCATCCACTCAGCACACATGTGTTGAATGATTTTTAGATGCCAGACATAACCTACCAAGATGCTGTTTTTATGTGGTTCAACTTAATATGTCTCTACTCACAGTTTGGGTGCAAGCATAGTAAGCTCTACTATACCTCTCTAAAAACTACCTAATAACCTCACAAACAGGACTGTGGCTAGTAGATTTGTAACTTTGCCTCATGGAATTATTGAATACTCTAGGTTCTTAGATTACTTCGGGGACCCAGTGCTTGCAGGAGAGCCATGTAAAGAGAATATGAAAGTATCATTATTGAGCTGAGTTTAAACCCTGACTAAATGGAAGGATGGACCCTATACTGGGGAAGAAAAGAAAAACCCTAGCACTGTCATCTGTCAGTAGACCCTTGGCCAACCTTAAAAGAGGCAAAGAGGAGTTGAGGAGTTATCCAGGAGGGACACCAGGTGATAGCACACTGACTTGCTCCTCTAACTTTTTTTTTTTTTTTTTTAGGCGAAGTTTCGCTCCTGTTGCTCAGGCTGAAGTGCAATGGCGTGATCTCAGCTTACTGCAATCTCCACCTCCCGGGTTCAAGGCAGGATTCTTCTGCCTCAGCCTCCCGAGTAGCTGGGATTACAGGCACGCACCACCACTCCTGGCTAATTTTGTATTTTTAGTAGAGACAGGGTTTCTCCATGCTGGTCAGGCTGGTCTCGAACTTCCTACCTCAGGTGATCTGCCCACCTCAGCCTCCCAAACTGCTGGGATTACAGGCATGAGCCACCGCGCCCCACCACTCCCCTAACTTCTTTAAAGAACCACGTAGTATCATAGTGTACTAGGCAGCTTTACAGGGACAACTGTGGTTTTTCTCCTCTAGAGTGGTGCCTCTCAGACTGTACTGTGCATATGAGTCACCTCAAACTTTGCTAAAATGCAGATTCTGATTCAGTAGGTCTGGGGTGGACCCCAAATTCTTATTTCTAACCAGCTTCTGGATGATGCCAATGTTGCAAGTCAGTCGACCGTATACTTTCAAAAGTCAGGCTCCAGAGAATATATTGAGGATATGAAACTAAATAGGTTTACTGCCACGTGAAAATAGAAGCTGTTTAAAGAGGTAAGGAAATCCTGGAACTAACTGAGCATTTATGACAAATGGGGGCATCAAAAGCACATGAAGACAAAAACATACTAGCTTTATCAAGGATCCACAAGCTATGGCCCATCGTTTGGTTTTGGTAAATACAATTTTATTGGAACACAGCCATGCTTATTCATTTATGAATTGTCTATGGCTATTTTCACTCTACTATGTCGACACTGAGTAGCTGCCATGCAAATCACAGGATCTGCAAAGTTTAAAATATGTATTATCTGGCCTTTTATAGGAAAAGTTTGCTAGCACCTGAGCTAGAGATATCTGCCCAACTCCCCTGTAGTATGAGATACTCTTAAAAGGAGGCCTGTCTGCTTCCTTATTAGTGTTCAATCGTGCAGTAAGAATCAGAAAGAGCCTCAGAACTGGAACTAGAGCCAAAGACCAATAGGCTGTGCATTTGACAATCATGCTTCTATTTAATATGTGCCAATGTACAAGTTAAGCTCTGCAGGGAGTATTTTTTTAATAAATAAAAGAAATTTATTTTCTGGAGGGGCTGGGAAGTACAAAATTAAGGCACTGGCATTTGGTGTCTGGTGAGGGTCTTTTAGCTGTGTCCTCACATGGTGGACATGGCAGAAGGTAGAAGAGCAGGAGACAAACACTACGGCATGAAGCCTCTTTTTTTTTTTTTTATATGCTTTTTTTAAAAATTATACTTTAAGTTCTGGGATACATGTGCAGTAAGAAAAACCATGAAGGGGAAAGGAAAATCACCTTCAACCAGATGTTGAGCTTCTTCAAATGGAGACATTGCTTTCACTTTAAAAATACTCCCTACATAGATATATAAGCAAACCACCATGACACAAGTAGACCTATGCAGGGAGTATTTTAAAAGTGAGAGCAGTGTCTCAATTTGAAGAAGTTCAACATCTGGTGGAAGGTGATTTTCCCTTCCCCTTCATGGTTTTTCTTTATATCTTTTTCCTAAAGTTTAAACACACCATGTAGCTAACCAATTGGCCAATCCCCAGGCACCTGTGGAAAAGTAATTTTTCCATTATTTTACCATTTAAACAGGATGTATTTGGTCATGATTATTTAAACTTTTTAAAAATTTAAACATTTTAAAGTCAGTAATAATAGTGTATATACAATTTGATATGCTGTATCATTTGATATATTTATATATCATATATATAATTTGATATATATCACTTGATATATATCATTTGATATATATCAAATATTTATAAATCAAATGATATATATCATTTATATATCATTTGATATAATATATAATTATATATATATTTATATCTCATAAACATTTCTCCAGGTGGCTGTGTAGCTTTCATGATCCTGACTTTTATGGCTGCATAATGTTCTACCAAATATACTCCTTAAATTTACTGAACCTTTAATATATTATTGGAAATATATATTATAAATAATATATTGTTGGAAATATATATTATAAATAATGTATTATTGGAAATATATGACTTAATAATATAATAGTTTAAACTTTTAAATACCTGAAGTAATCATTTTTAACATATAGTTTTTCCTATATTTTGGACTACTTCCTTAGGATAATTTCTCAAAATAGTTATGGTACCAAAAGATATAAATACCTTTAAACCATCTTATAGATATTTCTAAATTGCTTTCTAGAAGAATTGTATCAATTTACATTTCTATCAACAATGAATAAATGTGCTAGTTTGACCACACATTTACCAGATTTGGAAATCACTGTTTTTGGTTAGTATGGGGCAAATATTAAAGGACAATTATGCTACAAATATAGGGGTAGCTTAATTTTCATTCCTGAACCGGAATTTCTTTTTTTTATATTATTATACTTTAAGTTCTAGGGTACATGTGCGCAACATGCAGGTTTGTTTTGTAGGTATACATGTGCCATATTGGTTTGCTGCACCCATCATTTACATTAGGTATTTCTCCTAATGCTATCCCTCCCCCAGCTCCCCATCCCCCAGTAGGCCCCAGCGTATGATGTTCCCCACCCTGTGTCCGTGTGTTCTCGTTGTTCATCTCCCACCTATGAGTGAGAACATGTGGTGTTTGGTTTTCTATCCTTATGATAGTTTGCTGAGAATGATGGTTTCCAACTTCATCCATGTCCGTGCAAAGGACATATACTCATCCTTTTTTATGGCTGCATAGTATTCCATGGTGTATATATGCCACATTTTCTCAATCCAGTCTATCATTGATGGACATTTGGGTTGGTTCCAAGTCTTTATTATTGTGAATAGTGCCACAATAAACATACGTCTGTATGTGTCTTTATAGCAGCATGATTTATAATCCTTTGGGTATATACCCAGTAATGGGATTGCTGAGTCAAATGGTATTTCTAGTTCTAGATCCTTGAGGAATCGCCACACTGTCATCCACAATGGTTGAACTAATTTACACTCCCACCAACACAGTAAAAGCGTTCCTATTTATCCACATCCTCTTCATCATCTGTTGTTTCCTTTTTAATGATTGCCATTCTAACTGGCGTGACATGGTATCTCACTGTGGTTTTGATATGCATTTCTCTGATGATCAGTGATAATGCGCATTTTTTCATATGTCTGTTGGCTGCATAAATGTCGTCTTTTGAGAAGTGTCTGTTCATAGCCTTGCCCACTTTTCGATGGGGCTGTTTGTTTTTTTCTTGTAAATTTGTTTAAGTCCTTTGTATATTCTAGATACTAGCCCTTTGTCAGATGGGTAGATTGCAAAGATTTTTTCCCATTCTGTAGGTTGCTTATTCACTCTGATGATTTCTTTTGCTGTGCAGAAGCTCTTTAGTTTAATTAGATCCCATTTGTCTATTTTGGCTTTTATTGCCATTGCTTTTGGTGTTTTAGTCATGAAGTCTTTGCCCATGCCTATGCCCTGAATGGTATTGCCTAGGTTTTCTTCTAGGGTTTTTATGGTGTTGGGGCTTACATTTAAGTCTTTAATCCATCTTGTGTTAATTTTTGTACATGGTGTAAGGAAGGGATCCAGTTTCAGCTTTCTACATATGGCTTGCCAGTTTTCCCAGTGCCATTTATTAAATAGGGAATCCTTTCACCATTGCTTGTTTTTGTCAGGTTCGTCAAAGATTAGATGATTGTAGATGTGTGGTGTTATTTCTGAGCCCTCTGTTCTGTTCCATTGGTCTATATATCTGTTTTGGTACCAGTACCATGCTGTTTTCGTTAATGTAGCCTTGTAGTATAGTTTGAAGTCAGGTAGCTTGATGCCTCCAGCTTTGTTCTTTTTGCTTAGGACTGTCTTGGCTATGTGGGCTCTTTTTTGGTTCTATGTGAACTTTAAAGTAGTTTTTTCTAATTCTGTGAAGAAAGTCAATGGTAGCTTGATGGGGATGGCATTGAATCTGCAAATTACTTTGGGCAGTATGGCCATTTTCATGATATTGATTCTTCCTATCCATAAGCATGGTATGTTCTTCCATTTGTTTGTGTCCTCTTTTATTTTCTTGAGCAGTCGTTTGTAGTTCTCCTCGAAGAGGTCCTTCACATCCCTTGGAAGTTGGATTCCTAGGTATTTTATTCTCTTTGTAGTAATTCTGAATGGGAGTTCACTCATGATTTGACTCTCTGTTTGTCTATTATTGGTATATAGGAATGCTTATGATTTTTGCATATTGATTTTGTATCCTGAGACTTTGTTGAAGCTGAGACGATGGGGTTTTCTAAATATACAATCATGTAATCTGCAAACAGGGACAATTTGACTTCCACTTTTCCTAATTGGATACTCTTTATTTCTTTCTCTTGCCTGATTGCCCTAGCCAGAACTTCCACACCATGTTGAATAGGAGTGGTGAGAGAGGGCATCCTTGTCTTGTGCCAGTTTTCAAAGGGAGTGCTTCCAGTTCTTGCCCAGTCAGTATGATATTGGCTGTGGGTTTGTCATAAATAGCTCTTATTATTTTGAGATACATTCCATCAATACCTAGTTTACTGAGAGTTTGTAGCATGAAGGGCGGTTGAATTTTGGGCTCATATCCCTGATGAACATTGATGTGAAAATGCTCAATAAAATACTGGTAAACTGAATCCAGCAGCACATCAAAAAGCTTATTTGCCACAATCGAGTCGGCTTCATCCCTGGAATGCAAAGCTGGTTCAACATACACAAATCAATAAACATAATTTATCACATAAACAGAACCAATGACAAAAACCACTTGATTATCTCAATAGATCTAGAAAAGGCCTGAACCAGAATTTCTACACTCTTTCTTTTTTTGTAACTGAGAGTAGAACATGAGTTGACATCGCCAATTCCCTTCATTGAGTTAGAACCAGAAACCAAAATCTTCTTATGACATTATTTGCTCAAGAGTCAAAATAAGTTATGTCTCATTTAAATCACATCTAAGAGTTTAGTTTAGTTGGTTCTAAAAAGAACTCTTAACACCACTTAAGAAATACTACCAAGGTGTCATCTTTGAAGTGTTACATTGTGGTTTCAAAATTAAAAGAAGAAAAAATAAAAAGGAATGATCCACATTTTTTCATATGAGTCTTTATAATATCTCATATTTATATAAAACTTCTTTACTCAATACTTTTACGTCTATTATTTCATTTGTGTCTCATAAATATGTCTACAGTAGAATAAGCAGTGTTTCCCTATATCTGAAGAGACTAAATAAAACAGAGTTTGGGGAGGTTAAATGACTTGCCTAATGTTATAAAGATACTTATACCTGAGATTGTTTAAAAATTTAGAATTACTATTCATCCATTCACTCATCCATCCATCCATTCATTTATTGAATAAATGTTTGTTGAGCATGCTGTGTTTCAATGCAGAGTCCTGAGGTTAGAGCATTGAAGAAGATATAAATGATTCTTGTCCACACAAAGTTTATTGTTACATGATGGGAAGCATACAGGAAAGTACTCAATTGCATAATACGTAAGTCCACCAATTACATAAATTAGATTGTGGTAAATATTCTAGAGTAAGAAAAGAGGGAGTGAATAATGAGAGCTATTTTAGATAGGATGGCTAGACAAAGCTCCCCTGGAGTAGTGATGTATACGCACAGATCTAAAGGGATAGTAGGCTTCAGGCGAGAGAAAGAGAGAGAGACAGGGAGAAAGAGAGAGTGAGAGAGACAGAGAGAGAAAGAGAGAGAGAGAGTGTGTGTGTGTGTGTGTGTGTGAGAGAGAGAGAGAGAGAGAGAGAGAGAGAAAGGTAGATTCCAGATAGATCATAATGTCCAAAGCCAGGTTTCAGGAATTTAAAAATCCCCAGTTTGGCTGGTACAATCTATAATATAATAGACCAGCTGTCAAGCCCCACTAAGCTCACGGAGCTTGCAAGCAGCTTTTATTAATTCTCTTTTAAATACAAATAAACATACAAGAAGAATACACATTTTAGGAGCATCTCCAAAATAAAAGAGAAAGCAAAGCAAGCAGTTTTTAGAAAGGAGAAGACAAAAAAGTCACAAGTGAATGAAAATATTGTTAGAATGGGTGAGGGATGACATGATGTCTATCAAACAAGAATAAGATTCTATGAAAAAGGAACAGAGAATAAGAATTCTTGAAGATTATAACCTGACAATTAAATTTTAAAACTCAATAGAAAGGTCAAAAGATGAAACAGAAGTAGTCTCATAAATCATAGAGCAAGAACATTAAAAGAATAGATAATAAGCAAGAAAGAGAGAAGATAATTAGAAGATTGATACAAGAAGCCCAATAGCCAACTAATTTGATTGAATACAAATTTTCCTAATTGAAAAACACATTTATCCCATCAAAAAGGGACCACTAATTGCCATGCACAATGAGTGAAGGAAGACACACAATGTGAAACATTCCATTGAGAAATTTTAGAACCCAGAGATAGAATATCTTACTAGAAGTTTTAGACAGAAAGAAAATAACCACATATAAAGTTAAAGGAATCAGGATGACACTGGATTTCTCAACAGTAACACTGAAAATTAGAAGAAAACAGAACGGTGCTTCGAAATTCCCAGTGGTCATTATTTTTAACATAGAATTATATTTTAGATAAATTATTAACCCAAAAAATGAGATATAATATTTTAATAATTTCAAGAATTCAAATGTATGTACTCTTTCTTAGTAAGCTACTGAAGGATGTTCTTTAGCAAAATAAAGTTGTAAACCAAGAAAGAGAAAGAGATCCAGGAAATATTTTACTTAACACAGAACAGTGGTGAACGGAAGTCACAGGATGTCAGCTGTGCAGGAGAGCCAGGTTGAATGAGGTAGAGAGCAGCAGCCTATCAGAGTAAAGAAACCAGGAAAAGAAATGATGCTGTCAGATTATCTAGTGTGTCTGATGTTCAGAGAATATCAATAGACTTTCTACCAATATTGTCTGTCTTTTAAGCTCTGTACATGTGCTTCTCTGATAAAAAATGAAAATCAATACTTTTTGAAAACACATAAGTCAGTAGACTGGATGAGGTTGCTCAGGGAGAGAGAAAAGCAGCTCACACTGAGTCCTGAGAACATTCTAATTTGGAAGTCAGATAAAAGAGAAAAACAGGTGTCATGGGAATCAGAAGTGAGCCTAAGGGAAGGGGAGTTGTCTGCTGCTGAGATGTTGAATAAGGTGGAGATTAAAAGTTGTCCATTTGACTTGGCATCCTGAAGGTCTTTGGAAAGTTTGGGCTGCATATTTCCAGTGAGGTCATTGGATGGGAGGGTGGGAGGGGGCAAAAGGTGGACTGAGTGTGAAGCTAGTATGCAGACAGCAGTATGCAGACTTGGGTTACAAACTCAAGAAATGCGGTGGTACATGGAGCGATGTGGAGTCAGTAGAGACTGTTTGTTTTGCTTTAAATAAATACAGAAGATAAGACAGCATGTTTGTTTATTGGTGGGGCTGATTCAGTAAGAGAGAGAGGGATTAATAACGTAAAAACAAGGAATAACTAAAGTAGGACAGTATTTGAGTGGATAAAATCCTGGGTGTACATGAAGAAATTAGACTTTGATAGGCTAAAGGGTACTTTTTCTATTTTAACCAGAGCAAAGAAGGAGAAAATGGGCCCTGATGAAGATTGCAGGTTTGGTGAAGGGAAGATGATTTTTCAATTTTGTCCATGAAATGAGAAGTCATCATCTGAGTGTAGAGAGGAATGTAGGAGGTTTCAGGAGAGAAGATAGAAAACAGTCTTCTCAGGGAGTAGGAAAGTAAACCAACAAGAGAAAAATAAAAGACCTGCTGGGCAGTTTTCAGTGCCCATTTGAGGCCAGAGATCATGAATTTAAAGTGAATTAGACAGCTATCTTTCATCTTTTCTATGCACATTGAGCAGATTGGGTATAAGCTCAGAGAAGAAAGGGAGAACTCACCCAGAACTGGGGTCTTGTCTGATAAATAAGATGGAGAAAGTAAGAAGCAGAGGTTTCTGCAAAAGCAAAACGATGGTGAGGGAATGCTGGAATCCACACTGCATCTAGAGGAAAAGGACCAGCCAAGTAAAAACGCATTGGGATCCATACACAGGAAACCTCTCCAACCCATGGGCTTAGCAAACTCCAGGAAAAGTGGGTATTTGAATAGTACGTTTTGGTGCAATAGTATTACTTTTGCTGGGTGGAATTTAGGAGAATAGGGTCACATACTTGTGAAGAGAACTTGCAGGGCTTTGTTTTGTTTTGTTTTGTTTTGTTTGTTTTTGTTTTTGTTTGTTTGTTTCCAGATAGTGTCTTGCTCTGTCACCCAGGCTGGAGTACAGTGGCATGATCACAGCTCACTGCAACCTCCGCCTCCCGAGTTCAAGCAATTCTCATGCCTCAACCTCCTGAGTAGCTGGGATTACAGGCACTTGCCACCACATCCAGTTAATTTTTATATGTTCTTTTTAGTAGACATGGGGTTTCTCCACATTGGCCAGGCTGGTCTCGAACTCCTGGCCTCAAGTTATCCACTCACCCCGGTCTCCCAAAGTGCTAGGATTATAGGCATGAGCCATCCCACCCCGCTGGCTTTTCTTCAGTCCAGGGCAGGGCTACAAGGGCCAACTTGTGAGCTACTGCATTCATTCTTCAGAGCCCCAAGGCAAATAATGCGCTTAAATGAGGACTAGCCTAATGTTGATTATGTCTCTTCAAGCTTTAGTACCCTCCATTGTGTAGAAGCAAAGGTCTACCCTGTGGGCAAATTGGTGTTTTAAATTCTGGTCCTATGAGGCTTCAAGGAGGCCTCATCATCTGCCTGGACATGAGAGATATCCCTTGTATTTAATGTGATTCCTAAAGATCTGATGCCTTTTTTGAATAAGCAACATGTATGTGTCCCACTATAGAGAAAGTCATGCATCCTTACATGTAAATGATAAGGCTTCTTACGTGAAAGAAGGAGTGTCCGGCTGTCCTTGCTGAATAATTATTGCAAAGAGGAAGAGAAATTGATCAACTATTCTAAAACAAATTATTTTGGTTTACATCTTCAGTCATAGCTGCATGGTACATACCTGATAAGATGTGACCATTTAGTTGCTGTCTGCTTGTTCCTTTAACTAGCATGCTCCTTCCGCACCAGGAGTTTTGCATCCAGAATGCTTTTCCCCTGATGCTTCTCATTCCGCAGATCTCATTTGAGCATCACCTCTTTAGAGACTCCTTCCCTGACTACGCCCTTGTACACCATCCCAGCCCACTGCCCTTAATCTCTACCAGGAATATACTCTGTTATTTTCCTTCTAGCATTTAGCACCTTATTTAATTAATTTATTTATTTGTGTGTCATTCGTTATCATCTTCAAGAAAATGGCACTGGGGGGATGACAATGGAAAGGGAGATTCCTGGAAGGACACACAACCTTTCCATTTCTTCAAGTAGTCCAAGATGTAGTTCTGAATCAAACCAGAGCCCCCAAATATGAGATGCTAGGCTGTGTTACATTTGTTCCAGAAGGACTGCGTTTCAGAATTGTGCCTGGTTTCAATGCATCAGCCTCCATGGAGGATCATGGTAAACATAACCTAATGAAAGCCATTCTTGAGAGTGTTGTAAGTAGCTGTTGAGAAAGTCATTCGTTACAGCACACGACATCCTCGGTAGGAGAGGAGATATCTTTTATGATGTGGTCTGAAGAACAGTTTGCTGTCTTTGAAAAGGGTTTGGTTTTTTCTAATTGCATGATCACTATAAAATGTTCAACTGGCTAGATTCCTCTTTTCTTGTTGGCTGCTGGAAAATTGAGAACCAAGTATGGATCACTGAGAGCCAAGAATGTGTTCAATCCCTGTGCAGTCACCAAGAGCCACCTTCTTGGCACTACTTTGTTTGTACCCAGGTCATTTCTTCTTGTTTCCACATTTAAACTTGTATTCTCTTGTTCTATGTTAAATATTAACACATTTACATATTAAATATTTTTGGATGTTGAGCTAGATTACTTTATCAATAAAAGTAGACTATGAGTAAAAGTTAATAATAATGTCTATATTGCTGAACTGCTATAAGAGTTACCCATAAAATATATGCTGAATTTAAAATATAGAAGGCATTCAATTAATGATACTGGTACAGCTACTATTATTGCCTCCAATCCATGATTTCTACCTTAAATTTTCTTACCTTACAAATCAAGTGTTGCCTGCAGCTTTAAATAGATTTTGGTTAGAGTATTGTTTTAGCTTCAACTCTCAGCTCTCCCACACAATTACCCTAATGACACATACTGGATAACAGCTGGAGAGTATTAGGGATGTCAGTCTGGTTTTAATTTCATTAAGAGCTATTTGAGACTGCTTCACAAATTGGACCACTAACTACTTGGTGAGAGAGAAGATACTGAGCTTCAAAAGGGGGTTCTATTCATAAGCCAGCAAATAGTTTCCAAGTATTGGGTGTTGGCTAGCATTTTGCTGCTACTCAATGTGTGGTCAGCAAACCAACAGTTTTCGGTACCACCTGGGCACACATCTCAGGCCCCACTCCAGACCTATTGAATTCGTATCTGCTGTTTAACAAGAGCCCAGGTGATTTACATGCACATTTGTGTTGAGAAGCACTGAACTAGGACAAGCTGTGAGAAAGGCTGGGTTAGCAGTCTGCAATTAGCTGATGAAGTGCCATGATGACAGTCCACTAGACAGAGTTTCCATGGGATATGGAACAAGCACGCACACTGTAATATGATGAGTGGTTCAGATCCTACTTCTAGGATCTGTGCAGCCTCGGACAATTTGCTTCACTTCTCAGAGCCTCAATTTCTTCATCTGTTAAATAGAAATAATAACACTTCCCTTGCAAGGTAGCTGTGAGGATGGTATGTAATAATTCCTGTTAAAAAGTCCCACAAGGAAATCGAAAAGTGTAAGTATGACAGTCTCTAAACAAGTTCCTTTGGAGCCTGGCTGCAGTTTTCACCTAAGGACAACGGGTGTTGTGGGGCATCTCTAGGATGCAGCACCCAGAAAGTAAATATCCATAGACTCTGTGCTGGGGTTCCCACAGGCATTGTCTGTGGGAGTCTGGACTCTGGGCATCTGCCCTTTGTCTTTCCAAGCAAAAGTCAGCCAGGAACTTCTTACTGGATTCTACCCCAAGGGAGAAACACCTGAGCAAGAATAGCCCACCCTAAAGAGTAGGAATATGAATCCCTTTTAATAAAAGAAGGGAAATTGATTGACCCACAGCCCAAAGCTAAAATCCACAGATTTAGCGTTTGGACACAGCTGTTTCAGCCCGGTGCTTTTTCTACTATATGCTTCTTATTATGATTATTCTGAATATATTGAGGAACCCATCCTTGCAATTGGGAGTTTAATATTACCAATCCTATTATACCAATCCTGGAGTAGGCTACCCTCCTTTTTCTTACCCATTCAGAATACATAGTCCGTTTACCAAAATAAGGAGCCTCTTGTTCACTTTTTCAAATACAAATGATATCTTCTTAATGATAACTCCCTCCTATCCCACTGGCCTTGGGGCTCTAAATTGGTTTTATAGTTCTGCTCCTTGCAACCAGGATCTCATCTCACACTGAAGGGTCTTTTTCCTTAAGGACAGTGACCAGTGGCTTCCTAGAGTTCTCTCTCTCTGATTAACTTGGTAATATTTCACCTGCATCGTCCTGGCTAAATAGCATCAACATTTCACATCAGGACCTTGATTTACTAACCATCTGCTCAGAAGTCTGTCATCGACAGGGATGATTTCTTACTCTCTTCAGTCTGCAAGACTTTGCAAGGTTCTAGTAAGTCCAGCCCTGACCTTGAAGGCAAAAGGCATACAGCACCTCACTTTTTAATTAGTTTAATTGTCTGCCTGTAAAGGTAGGCAATGAGCTCTTTTGGTTTTTCTTGCCAAATCTTCTGTATGTTGGAGATGTGACTTCAAGGCAACCTCATTTGGGGATTTCTGGGGAATTTCTTCTTTATTGAGACTTCATTGTTAGAGTCCTTGACACAGTGATCTTTTAGTCAGAACAGAGATTCAGTCAGGTGCCTCTGGGAGGGAAAAAGAAAAGATTTAATGAAAAGATACACGTGTATGCTAACCCAGGAAATGAAGAAACAGGCACTAGTAAAGGCACGAACTGGAATATCTTTGGGGAACTGCTTTTCTCCTCTGTTGATTATTCTTTCACAAGGATGCCTGCTTTGTTTTCATTTCCACCACATTTGATTGCCATTTCCTCCTAACTTCATCCCACATGCTGCATTGTGGCTGATAGGCTCCTCTACTCCATACTTATTCTTTCATACTGTCACTAACTGGCAAAAATCCCTCAGTCTCCAAACAGAAAAATTTCTTAAAAAGGAACCAGATTGGCCCAGTTTTGTTTCATTAGTCTGCTTTTGAGTTGGGTGCCCACCCCAGTCCAAGCTGAGGATAGCTCCGTTGTGTTCCCCCTTCAGTAGGGACCATAAGTAGGATAGATCCTCTTGGGAGACACCGTGGGCAGGGCATGAACTTGCCATTCCAGGCTCACCCTTGGAATTCCAGTTTTCTGAATGCTACTTTAGTTAGAGGCAAAGCAAATATGCACGAAGTTACTTCAGCCACAAATACTACCTGTTAAATGCCCCCATCCCTGGTAACCTGAGAAACAACCAAAACAGCAAGAAGAATGAATGGCAGGGCAGACAGCAAAGATCTATGGAAGGAGGCCTCCTCTTTTACAATACTGCCTTGGCTGAATCACCTGGGGACTCCAAACCCCTCTCTGTTTTGACCCTCAAGGTCTATGTCTTCCTGACTTCCTGATGCTTAGGCTTCACCTTCTTTGCTTAGAGTTCATCTTTACCTCTGACTTCACAGAACGCAGCCCAGAATTCTTGATGATAGAGTTGTGATCTGTAATTCCCAGGCTCTGAGGCTTGCTTTCTTATATAACTTGTTTTCCCATTCGTTTTCTCATTTTGAACATTTAACACAAGGATAAGATGCTAAAGTGTCTGCCTTAATAATGGGCAGTGAGCACAAGGATAGTTAGTGAAATGATGCTCATAAAAATAAATGGAGTCTTCTCAAAATAATGGGATTGTAACAGCAACTTTGTGTAATATCAAGTAGTCATGAGCATTAAGAAAAATTATATGTGCAGAAAAATTCTAAGATAGAGTATTAAATAAAAACACATGGAATTATTCTTACACAATGGATATTACTAGGTGAAATATGAGATATCTAGGAGAGACAAGGAATAAATTTAAAGAGAAAAGAATTGTTCTGAGGTGTGAGACCTGGGGTATTTGCTCTGCAGTTTTGTTTTTTCTTTAATTCTTAAACTAAAATTTCGGTTGCTGTGTTGTTTTACATTTTGCAAAAAAAAAAAACAAAACAAACAAAAAAAAAAGTTAGAGACTGGGAGTGAAAATAGCATTTGCCTAAAGAACAAGCAATGGAGAGAGAAGAACGTGCTTTCTAATTAGCCAGGTATTGTTAGACAGGCAAAGTCATCCCACAGCTTCCTCTTGAATAGCAACAGAAATGTTTCAAGATGCTTTACCAAAAGTGATCATTAACTTTCCTTTCAAGTCTGCTTTGTCAAACTAATGACTTAAAGGGTGGAGAGTAGTAGCCAGAAGCATGGACTTGGGATGGCGACAGGGGTGGGAGTGAGTCAGCCTATTTGGAGGGTCATGGCTGGATTGGGGCCTTGGATTTAAGATATATAAGCATTCTGGGCATTTTCGGGCAGGAGGCACCAACAGCATGAAGCAGACGACCTCCCAGGGTGATGTGTTTGGAGTCTAGAGACCGGCATGTTAGCCAAGATTGCTGAGCCCAGATGACTAAGGGATGGTAGGCAGTTGAGGTAGGGAATTCGACCCTTTTGAGCTAATGCCTATCCAGCTATCAGAGTTATTAAACTAGACTCAACCAGCTGCGTTAGGCACCAGGGTTAATCGCCTCAAGCCTCATTACTGGAATCATCCCTGAACATCACCTTTCTAGCAGGGTGCTAAGGCTTCCTGTGGTCTGGATGCATTACTCTGAACAGCAGTTAACACAAGGAAAATGTATTTGTTTCTGTGCTGCATGCTAAACTTAGTCTCTCTCTCTCTCTCTGTATATGTATGTGTATGTGTATATGTATATGTATATGTATATGTATATGCATATGTATATGTATACGTAAAGTGACCTTATATTTTCCAAGTAGGCAGGCCTTCTGTTGATGAAGCCCATGTGTCATAATCCCAGGAAACATGTTTGCGTTGTCATGGATTTCAGGTAGAGGATTCTGGCCTTTGACTGTAACCCCCTTGCTTTGGCAGCTAGATAGGTGACAGACAGTGGCTCTTAGCATGATGGTGTTAGTATATCTGAGTGAGTTCAGTTGCCCCAGGGATGCTAAAGTAGCATGTATGAAAAGCAAGATGGTAGATTGGCAAGGATGATTAACTAAAAGTCCAGGAACTGTATTCTCTAAACAGTTCTGCAGGTTACTGATTTGCCTTCAGCAAGTCATACAAGCCTGAAAGAATCTGAGTTCCTCCTCTTTCATATGAAAGAGTATGAAACAAGTTATGTGAATTGTTTTTTTAAGTTATGTGAATTATCTCCTGATTCAGCCCTATTACTTTAAAAACTTACTTTACTTTTTAAAAAACAGTAAGGAAGATTTTATTCAAGTCTATTGCAATAAGGGAGAGAGATTGAACTCAACTTTGCTCAAACAAATGGTGGGGATATTGACCAAGGCAATTAGGGCATCTATATTTGATAATTGGTGCTTATCAAAGTTAGGCTTCTGCCCCCCTACAGAGACTGAGAAACAGGGGCACTATTTTTCTTCATGATTACGTTTCAAAAGGATAGTCCCCAAGTTCTTGAAAAAGACATTCCTGGGTGGCATAATTGGCTAGAGGCTGCAAAAAGGTTTACGTCTTAAAGGGGCAGAGAAAAAATTTACAATAGAAAATTTTCTAAAGTAAATGCTCTAAAAAAGAGAATGGGAGGAGCCTAGACTTAGGAAGAAGCCTGTCTAAAGTTTAATCAAGTTAAGGCCATCTTGGTCAAAGTTTATACTCTGGTGCATCCTGTTATTTTATTTACTTATTTATTTGGAGATGGAGTCTCGCTCTGTCGGCCAGGCTGGAGTGCAATTGTATGATCTCAGCTCACTGCAACCACCGCCTCCCGGGTTCAAGCGATTCTTCTGCCTCAGCCTCCCAAATAATTGGGATTACGGGTGTACGCTGCCATGCCCAGCTACTTTTTTTGTATTTTAGTAGAGATGGGGTTTCACCGTGTTGCCCAGGCTGGTCTTGAACTCCTGAGCTCAGGCAGTCCACCCATCTCGGCCTCCCAAAGTTCTAGGATTACAGATGTGAGCCACTGTGCCTGGCCAGCCCTGTTACTTTAAACCAACCAACTCATCCTAGGTTCCCCAGCCAGAACTCAATAATAATGAGCCCCTGAACCCCTTATTTCATCCTGTTAAAACTTGCTTTCTAGCTGCTCACGGCTCAGATCTTCTTGGCTTCTACCATCTTGCCTCTCATGAATGATGAGATGAGCCCCTTGTAGAAGAAGCCTAAGATCAGACCCCTGTCTGCCCCTTCCCCACACATTGTCCTCTTGGAATTGGCCTTCTTCTAGACTCACCCATTATAACAGTCTGGCTCACCAAACCCTCCCTGATGCTATTTTTACGACATCTCCCTGCCTCTATCAGTGTGAACTGCACAATGATTTCTTAGTGCCCAGTGATTTCATTCAGACCCCCGCCTTTAGTTAGAGAGCATGTTGGTATAAGACAGGAGGTGGCCTTGTTTCTTCGTTTCTTGCTGATGAAGAAATATTCTATTTAATCTTATTCTTCAAAGTGTGGTCAGAAAAAAAATTAAGGAAACATTACATTTAATATTTCGCAGCTGCCCTAACTTGGAGACTGGCTAGATTTTTAAAACATAGGCAACAACAACCTAAAAGCAAGACAAACCAAAAAACAAAACCAAAAATTCCTGAATAAAACTTAGAACACTTTGTTCTAAAGTTCATTACACATAAAGTAAACTATAAAAGATGTGAAAACGTGTCCTGTAAACAAAAATATTTTGTGGACAGAAAATGTGGAAAATGTTTATCACGCATGGAAACGTATTAAAGACTCTGAGAAATCCTATGATAAAGAAGCCTATTTAAGTTTGCCTAACCCAGTATTTGCCACATTAATTTGACCAAGACTCCTTTGTTTATTGATACCTGTTCATATATACCATAGTACTGGAGTTATGTGGAACTACTTTAAAAAAATTAAGACATTCATAATGTACTATCTCCATCTTTCTCAACACCATCACCACCATTATTTAATATATGTCCAGTTGGCTTCTGGTTACAACACGTTGGTGATCAGAAAAAAATGATGCAATGCTACACAAATATTGTATCTAGACATGGAGCAGCTTATGGTGATACATTGAATGTATTGCTTGAATATGACTTAGTAGTTACCCACAGGCATCAAGTCCTAGAAATGCAGAGTGTTCAGTGGTCCCCCGTTATCCTTGGTTTTGTGGTTTCAGTTAACTGCAGTTAACTGTGACCAACCGCAGCCAAAAACATAAGTGACTACAGTACACTAAGATATTTTGAGACAGGGAGAGAGACCACATTCACATAACTTTTATTATACTATATTGTTATAATTGCTCTATTTTATTATTATTAACCGTATTATTGTTCAGAATTTATAAATTAAACCTTATCATGGTATGTATGTATAGGAAAAATATAGTAAATATAGAGTTCCATACTATCTACAGTTTCAGGCATCCCCTAGGGGTCTTGGAATGTACCTCCATAGATAAGAGGGGACCACTCCAGTAGATATTCTGGGAGAATGATCAGAGTAAAAATGAGAAGACTTTGAGGGCTTATAATCAAATTGGAAGAAAAAAACTACCTTATCACATACAAAATAATTTGAAAATAACTTTGAAGAAGTATATTAATACTTGCAGAATATTGAGATATCTAAAAAAAGAATGGTCAGAATAAAGTGGAATTGAGATCAGAAGTAAACTGGAGACAAATACAGGAATAATCAGAAAGCAAGGACTCTGGAAGCTGGGTTAAGGCATAAAGAACTTAGCAGACTTGAGAAAACTAATTTTACACTTGCAGAGGAAATTGCCAAAAACTCATTAGATTTCCCAGAATCCCCAAAAGACTCAGGAATTGTCCACACCAGTTACCTCAGGAAGTGGGCTGGATAATCCTTCACCCCCAACAAAGGATCAAAAAGGGTCAACAGAGGCTGTGATATGGAGGAGGTTGGCACAACTGAGGGTGGGGCCACTACACTAAAATGGAGGCAATTAAGAAAACATGGGCATGTTCAATGCTGAGATCTCCAGTTCCAAAAGGTCTATGCCAGTCTTTTTTTCCTCCAAAACAGTAGCAGGGCACTCAGGCACATATGATTGGAAAAGTCTATTCTTGGGATCTAAACTGTCCAAGAGGAAAGATCTAAACAGAAAAGCAAGGTGACAACTTAGACACAAGACACTGAGGGAAAGCCTGTAAAATGAAAGTTAAAGACCAAAATAAACAGAAATAAGCAACTTAGAAGAAAAAGAGACTGAACAGAGAGGAGGAAACTTCAAAATATCATTATCAAGGTCATAATAGAGAAAGATTAGAAAATATTTTGACCATAAAACCAGAACATTCTACCATAAAAAGGATCACCCAAAGAACAACAACCATCATCTCCTCTTGAAAATTAGAATTAAATTAAAGGAACACAATAATTGACAGAATTTGTCAAAGATAAGTGAAGAAAAATTGCTAGAAAGATAGACAAAAACAAAGAAAAGAGAGAAAAAATAAGAAAATTAGACAGTCTGTCCAAGAGGTCAAACTTGTGAAAATTCTAGAAGAATAGTAAAAATGCGTTGAAAGAAAAATTAATAAAAATAATTCAAGAAAATTTCTCAGAAATGAATCTGAGTTCCCAGATTGAGAAAACTTACTAAGTACCCAGAAAAGTGTGTAGAAATAGACATACACAAAGAATATCATTCTGAAATGCCAGACCGCTCAGCTCAGAGAGGAAAACATACGAACTTCCAGGAGGGAGAAAATAGGTCACATAGCAAGGATCAGGAATCAGAATAGCTCCAGACTCCTCGGAATTAACACTGGAAAGTATGAGGCTATTGGGCAATACCTTCCATCAAAATTCTACAGGAATACTGTCTCCAATCTAGAATTCTCTAATCAGTCAAATTAGCATTCAAGGAGAGTTACAATAAACATTTTCAGCCATGTAACATCTCAAAACATGTGCCCATCCAAAGACAGTGGAAAACATGGGATTCGGGAAATATCCATACAGGAAAGGAGCCAAGGGAATCTTCAAGATGGTAATGAAGGAAAATCAAAGAATGGCAGCTGTCCACTCAGTATAGAGAGCAACCAGTCTACTTTGGAGCAGGTCAGAGACCTTTGCAGAAGATAAAATTGACTAGAATACCTATGATATCTGAATGTCCAAGAGGATATTATTAGACAATTGGTGAGGAATTTAGTTGGGGTTAAATTAGGGATAAAACACAGAAACTAAGCAAAACAAAACAAAACAAAACAAATAAAAACACCATTATTATTTACTTTAAGCAAAAAAGGCAAATAAGGTGCAGGGAGCAAAAACTGTCTTCATTTTGAATAGCAGTTACATAGTCTTTATAATTAAACACTGATGTAGTCATATCTAGCAAGCATTATAATATGACTCTATTGGGAGGGTGGAGAGGCAGGTAAAGTGTATGTGTGTGCAGGAACAAGGGAAGGAAAGAAAGATAAATCCTCCTTCTTTATAATAGGAAACCAATACTTATTAAGCTGCAAAATCAAGAGCAATGCAAGCATATTTTCCAGTAATCTTGAGGTAAATTTCAAAATAATCAGCTAAAAGTTTTTGACCCCAGAGGAAGAAAAATTGTAGTGAGAAACAGGAGTGTTAGGGGTTGAAGGAAGCTTTTTGTTATTGTAGCAAATCTTAAAGAAACTATTTTACTCTTCAAAGTTTGTGCATTTACAACTTCGATTCAAAACAAAAACTCTAAAGAAAATTAACAGAAAGAAAAATGAGGAAAAGTTTTACAGCTCATTTCATAAAGTTGTTATAATCTTGACATATATGAAAATGAATTTATTGATCAACCTGAACTATGAATATAGATGCAGAAATTTTATATAAAATATTAGCATATCTGATTTAGCAGTATTTTCTCAAATGGCACCCAAATATGTTTAGCCCCAGAAATTAAAGAGTAAACAATAATGTAACCAAATTAACAAATTAAAGTAGAAAACTTGACCATTTTAATAGGTTTAGGAAAATCATTTGATAAAGTTCAATATTTATTCAGGAAATAGATCCTTAGCAAACTAAATTTTGGAGACAATTTCCTTAATCTGATGATATTTATTCAAAACTCACATCATACATTGTATTTAATGTGACACTTTAAAAGCAATTTCATTAAATTGAAAAGCATAACAAGAATACTCACTATCACCACTTCTAGGTTTCTAGCTATTGAATTAAGATTTTTTTAAAGTATAAGAATTGGGCTGGGCGCCGTGGCTCACGCCGGTACTCCCAGCACTATGGGAGGCCAACATGGGCAGATGATGAGGTCAGGGGTTGGAGACCAGCCTGACCAACATGGTGAAAAACCCTGTCTCTACTGAAAATACAAAATATTAGCTGGGTATGGTAGTGCACGCCTGTGATCCCAGCTATTCAGGAGGCTGAGGCAGCAGAATCGCTTGAACCCGGGAGGCAGAGGTTGCATTGAGCCGAGATCGCGCCACTGCACTCCAGCCTGGGCAACAGAGGTCTGTCTCAAACAAACAAACAAAAAACAAAAAACACACACACACAAAAAATATCATACCAACCAGCTAGGCAAACATTAAAGGACCTGACATCAAATGTTAGCAAAGATGTGGAGAAGTGAGGACACTAAAGAACTTCTGGTAATAGTTCAAATTGGTACTCCCTTTTTAGAGGGCAATTTGAACATAACTAGAATGGTTGAAAAGGTGTCTACTTTAGAGACCAGGTCTTCCACTTTTAGTATGAGCCCTAGGGAAACAACAAATGTGCACAAAGAGCCATGCAGAAAATGTACATGCCAGCATGGTTTGTAATAGCAAGAAAACAGATATATGATCTTACCTAACAATGGATACAATGCCCTTTGGGCAGAAACATCTAATCCCATGGCCTATCCTGTGTGGCTGCATTAGATATCTCCACAGCAGCTCTGGCATTTTACAGCCATTTCACATCCAATATCATGTAAACTACATATACCCTAAAAATATCTTCCTATTCCATTTCACAGTTCTGTGCCTGTTGTCAAAATGACCAAATCATATCGTCAATTAGAATGGAGCTCAGACACCTCAGCAGTGACTGGTTCAAAGTTGAATTTCAACCAATTAAAGAGAATACAAATGTAATCTTTTTGGTTATGAGCAAGCAAAGATTGACAACAATGTTAACAGAATATTTGTGAATTCTAAAAATGTCTTTTGATTTTATGTGTTTGTACTTTGTGAAAGCTACAGATTCTACAAGTATAAATCTGGTTGGAAAGAATCAATACCAGCAGACTCCCTGATAATCAGTGGACTCCTCCGAGCGTCCCTGGTGACCCGTCGCCTTTGAACACTTAGTACTTTTGGCAAGAACCACCACTTGGACCAGGCAGCTGTGCTTTCCAGAGCCTCTGAACATCTGTCCAAATTGTGGCACAAAACCTGCCTGTCCCAAATTGACCTCGTTACTCATTTATAAACATCCAAATAGATGATGAGGGGGGGAGATAATCCTCGTGCTCCACAAGGGACTGCGCATACCACTCCCTGTCAACTCTGCTGCTGGCTTGCATTTCTGGAAGACCAGGAGAGCTTTTCAAAGGGCAGCCTTAACAAACACCACATTACCACTTTGGATGCAGCGTGGACATAACAAGCCTGGAAGCAAAGAGCAGCCTTTGTCCTTTCTATTGAGAGATGATTCATATATGTAACATGAACGCATCATCCAAAGAGCTTGTTCTTTGATGCTTGTTTCCTGTTTCCTCTTTTCATGAGCAGCCCAGGTTTCCCTGTGTACTATGGGCTTCGTGAGCCCCTAAATGGTTTCTAGGGAGCTTCCAGTAGCATGAGCTGGTTTGGTAAAGCATTTGGATATTTGCCCAGTTTCCACTTCACCTTTAGATGAGGAGGAACCCAGTTAAAAGCCCTGATCAGACTCTGTGTTTCCTGTAGTTTTTAATAAAAGCCCAAGGGCAGCCTGAAAAGACTGATTTTTTTTTTCTATTCAATTTTCAAATCAAATTCAAGTAACAGGAAATTAGGAATACTCACTATGAAGCGTGAACCCCCTTTCTGTAACAAAGGATGCTTTAGAGTTAATTTTTTCCCTCTTTAAGGCAAAATTGATCCATTAGCAAGTATTAAACATTTACAGATTACCTAGCAGCAACCATTACAATAAACGGCCAATGGTGTGGACAGCCTGCATTTTAACCTTACCTCTCCCACTTCCTAGCTGTGTGGTCTTAGGCAATTTACAAAACTCCTCTAAGCCTCAGTTTCTTTACCTGTAAAATGAGGATAATACTAGTAGCTACCTCATAGGGTTGTTGTGATAACTAAATAAGTTAATACTTGTAAAGTACTTAGAACAATGCCAAGCACATGGCCAGTGTTCAATACATGTTGGCTACTATGATTACTTAGCACTCTGCCACACACTTGGGGATAAAAGAAGTTATCCTACACTGCTGCTTCCCTAAAAGGTATTTAATTGAAAGAGACAAGTAGCATCTATCTGAGATAGTTAGTGCACAAAACATGTTGTTTTTCAGCAGCATATGCCGAGGTAAACTCCTAAGCAGATGATTAGGAAAAAGGATTGCATCCACCCTGCCATTTAAGTCATGTGGTTCTCAAAGAGTTAACAGAGTGGCTAGACCTGAGAGCAATGGAAATAAGAAGAAAGCCTCATAGAGAAGGTAGAACTTGAACTAGGCCTTGAAGGTTCAGCAAAATATAGACAAGGAGAATAGTGACATGGCAAGACCATTTTAGAAGAACCATGTGAGGGAAGAGACAGATGGTGTAAACTTGGCATGGTAGGAAACAGTGAGGCAACCCTTAAAAATGGGATTTGGGTACCTCTCACTCTTTGTGGCATTGCTTCTGGAATGTGCACCTGCAATGACTTTGTTCCTTGCTTTTCCAACCATCTACTAAATGCCCCAGTTTCTGTCCATGTTACTTCTTCCATTAATAGTGACTTTTCTTTTACTCAACAGAACTGATGTTTCCCCCTCATAAGTACCATAGGAATCCTTCTCTAGCTGAGCAACTCTGGACATTCTTGTAAAAGCCCCTCCCACCTTAACCTGGCCCCTGGTAACCATTCCCCAGGATGGTGCTTCTGTTGGATTTGACCCCGATGAACACACAGGGAATAGACATGTGTTAATCAGTGATAGCCATTCATTGTCAGCTGCTTAGTGAATGCACATTTCCATATGAAACCTATCTAAAATCCTTGTCATCCTTTACTTGAAGATATGGGCCAGGTATTGCTTAGAAGCAATCTTATATTCCCTTATAGAATTATTCTTAGCATTGTTTTACAATCGCTTCAACATATCTCCAGGTAAAAGATAAAGAAGTTATCTAAGACAGAACTCTCTCACCCCCAAGATAAATACCCAAACAAAATAATCCGAGCTTCCTTCAAAGTTTACTACCTCTACTACTCTCCTTTAATGGAAAATTTCATGTTGATTAAGGATCTTGAGTGAAAACAAAAAACACCTAGAAGCATGCAAGGAGAGGAAATGGTGCAACAAAGGAGGGGAAGACTTCTCCTATTGGTGCCCTAAAAAAACAAGCCAGAGGTTTGCTTTATGGCAAACCAGGGAGAGATTCTTCACCTCCAAACGGGGCTTTGCAGCAGCTGCATAGCATCGCCCTGTAGCGTTTCCAGTCGAATCACAAATCTTGAGCCTTGTCACCTTCACCAACGGTAAGGCCTCTGAGTAAACTTGCTCTCCAGCCAAGTCAGGTGGATTGCACTTCCAGAGCTAGTTCACCATAAAATATCTTCCTTCCAAACTGGTCTACAGCTTCCATGCTTGATAGGAAGGGGTATGGGGAAGAGAAGAAACTCTCTAGGAGGGGAGATTTTCTGTCCAAAACCAAAGCTCTTAACTTTCAAAAAGGGTATATTTTAAGCAATGTTCCTTCCCCCTCCAAAATGCCATGTTCCGACAAGAGGCTTTTAAGTCAGAACAAAATCATTCTGCACAAATGCACGGCAACTGCTGCCTCATCCTGGGAAATCCAGTGATATCATATAATGCACTGGTAATTGGCCCAGAAAGAAAACACAATCAAGCCAACAATAAAAATGAAGACACTTTTAGCTTTTTTTTTTTTTTTAATCACAGGCCAAAGAGTTTTATATGCAAGATGAAGCAAAATACAAACATGGTCTCAGACTACACATGCAGATCGAAGGGGCAAACCATGAGAAAAAATTCTGAACTGGTTAGAGGACCTGAAGAGTACTAGGGTGGAATCTCCTCCGGTCCTTGGACATTTGTCAATATTTTAGTGCCTGTAAAGACTTATGCAGTACTTTGTAAAGATAAGTATTTAATAAGTGAACAAAACCATACACTGACATCTCAGGCAATCTTAACAGAGTCAGTCAGAAGAGTGAGAGGCAGAAGAATCAAGAGGGTCAATGGGGCTATAATTATGTTTATTTAGTTTATAGGAGAGAAGACCTGTAGTATTCATGATTTGATAGGTCAGTTTCAAGTATGTAAGAGGGAACCCAATGGTCCATGGTGTAGGGAATTTTCATTAGACTCTGGCGTTATTTTGAATTGCATATGATAGTGAGCAATTGCGTGTAATCCCATCAAATGGCTACTGAGTGAACCTAGCTGATCTGTACTTGACATGGCTTTTTTTCCGCTTTACTCATCTCTATGTATGTGTTTTATGGGATAAATTGTGTGAACAAATTTGAAGTCTCAAAGTTCCTGAGAGTCTCCTGTGATTAAGGACTTGCCCAATGGAAGAAGAAGACAGTATCTTCAATGTTTTTCAATAAAAGGTTTGATAGGAACCAAAGGGAAAAAGATGCAGGAAGGAAAATTTAAACACCAGAACAAGCTTTCTTCTAGGGTAGCTTGATGATATTCAAGGGCATCCTAGACAGCTACATTTCCAAGAGTTTTGTGGTGAAGGGAACTATGACATTGGTCTTCATACATCCAGTACTTGGTACAGTGGCTAGCATGTAAAGTCTCCTGGTGAAATCATAAAACAGTAGTGCTAATAAGGCTCTTTGATACCATCTCATCCAACCACACCACTAACTTATGAGAAAAAGGAACCCAAAAAACGTTAACTGAGTTTATCAATGCCTCACACTACAAAATGGTGGGGACAGTACTAGACCCCAGGTCTTTAAATGCCATCCCAGCAGTATTCCCAATAGGAAACCACTTCACATTTATGGTCATAAAAATACTCTTGAGGCTGGGCGCTGCGGCTCATGCCTATAATCCCAGCACTTTGGGAGGCCGAAGCAGGTGGATCACTTGAGGTCAGGGGTTCAAGACCAGCCTTGGCAAAATGGTGAGACACTGTCTCTACTAAAAATACAAAAAAATTTAGCCAGACATGGTAGTGAGTGCTTGTAATCCCAGTTACTCAGGAGGCTGAGGCAGGAGAATTGCTTGAACCCAGGAGGTGGAGGTTGCAGTGAGCCAAGATTGCTCCACTGCACTGCAGCCTGGGCAACAGAGCGAGACTCCATCTCAAAAATGAAACCCAAAAACTCCTGAATGTTACATATGCCACCATATTAAGTGGTTTCTTAAGCTATTTACTATAATTTCCTTGAAAGAAGGAGTTATTTTAGGGCATGGTGAATTGGAATTCTTTTTTAACACCAGTTTCACCATTGCATCCCCTCCACAGCAGGGGTTGACATGGTAGGCATGAAAAAGGTGCAGAAGGGATCCATTTTTTTCCAAAGACGTAAACATCTCATCTAAAAAACTGGATTTCAAGAACTCAGTTGGAGGTAGGGGGCTGTCACTTCCCAATTCACCCTCTTGTCTGACATAGGCACACAAGAAGTTTCAACCATTTATTCAACAAGCGTTTATAGCATCCTTTGTTTGCCAAGCCCTGGGCACTGTGATTGGTGCTGGAAGGCGGCAAAGAGAAATGAGATGGTGAGTCTGGCCACTGGTCCAGAGGAGAGGTGAGACAACCACTTGCATGCATAATACATGTGTCGAGGAACAGACGGAGTGCTAGGAAAGAGCCAAAAAGGGAAAGACCTCATCTCTTGGGAGATAATCAGAAAAGTCTTCTGGGTCTTTGAAGGATGAGTAATGTGGATTAAAGACCATTCCAGGAAGAGGGAACTGAGTGGGCTAAGGTATAGAGGCTGCAAAGCTCTCATCTGTATGTAAAATACTAAACCAATCTGTCACAAATGTAAGATTTGTGAAGAAAAAAAGGCAAGCATGGATAAGTTGTTGGTGCTAAATTATTGAAACTTTGATGTAGTTAAGGAGCTTAGAGAGTTTAGGGAGGCACTAATGGTTGCTAAGTAAAGAAATGATCGAGCAGTAATATGGCAATGTTGAGCTGGCCATATCGTGAAGGTCAGTGTAGTGGACACTCTCAATGCTCTGCCAAGTGCCCAGGTCCCCTCAGATTGCTTTTGCTTTCTCTGATCCCTCCCCTGACCCCGCCATATGTCCACCCCAAGATTTGTATTTTTGCTTCTAACAGCTCACACCTGTGACTTTATTCAGATGCCTGCCTTGGGCTACAGGAGGTACTTTGACAAAACAAGCAGAGTGCTAAAAATACTGGGAATTAACATCCCTTGGGGGTGGCCCTTAGCCAGTGATTGACAGTGTGGAGATATGAAGGCCCGGCTTTCTTCCCTTCAGTTGGCACAAACTCTGAAGTATAATTTACACTCCAGAGCTCCTCACAGGACCAGGCTGAGGCTAAGATTTTGCGTGAAAGCTCATCCTGTGTAGTTTCTTTGCATTACCTGTCTTGCTCCTTGCACTTCCTTACCAGTTTCTCTCAGAAGCCCTTCTGTAATATATTACTTGTTCATGGATCCTCAGAGTTGACTTCCAAAGGACAGACAGGTTGGAGCCAGAGAAATAGATGTTAAAGGAAGCCAGCTACAAAACTGTAGGCAAGATGTAGTAGGACAGTGGAGTGAGATAAAGGCAGGAAAGGCAAGCAGAAATAACCCAGAAACAAATGGATGGGACCTTTAGAATACAGAGTGAGGAGAGGTGGGAGTCAAGGAAGAATCTATCATTTTAAACATAGGTAACAGGATTCTATTAAAAGATTTGGAGAACCCTAGAAAGTAGAGCTTATTAGGCAGATGAGATAGGTTTACCTTGGAGATGTTGCTTCTGCAGTAATAGGTAGAGCACACAGCATGAATGCTGAGCAGCTCCAGCAAGGATCAGAGCTGGAAATCTTGCTTGGACAGTCGTAAGCACTGAGTTATTCACTGAAGCTACGAGTTTGGAGAAACTTCCAGTGATAATTTGAGCTTTGCGTTCATGTGTGGAGGTCCCCAAAGAGGAAAATATGCTATAAAATTCTTGGCCTTTGGAAAACCAAGACCAATACTGGCAGTGGGCTGAACAAAGTCTGGGATGAATCTGAGCTCAGTTCCATTCCAAAGGCTGTTTTTAAAAACGTCCTTAGTGAGCATTCCACCTAGGAGCTAACCTCTATTCTCTTAGCCCCTTCCCTCAGAGGCGTGGCCTGATGCACACTGGAGAATAAGCTGTGACAGTTCTGGGGAATGTCAATCTGAAGCCAGCATTACCTTTGAAGGATTCACTGGGGAATTTGTAAATGAACCTGTTTTTTAGTCCAAAGATCTTATCACAGGATTTTAAGGCTGGAAGAGACCTGAGAAGTCGGCTAGGTCATTTTACAGATGAAGAAACTGAGGCTGAAAGTTGCATGCCCATTCATAAGTGGATCATGACCAAGGAACTCATGCCTCCTAAGTCCAGTCCTGGACACTTTCTTTGCCCAAAACAGTGCCCATTCTCCTCCCTGTGCTTTCCATCCCTGACCTGGATTGCTATTCGCCTCCTGATCACTGTGTGGAAGGCTCTTTGCATAGAGTAATTTTTCCAAACAAAATGATGAGTTGTGTCTACTTGAGCATCATAGTACATCATAGGGCCATTTTTCAGGATTTACTAAGATAATGGATGTGGACATGTTTTAATGTTATAGAATACTATTCAAACATACAACAGTCTCAAACATCTCTACTTTCTGGCTCAGCTCCTGACTGATTATTAGAGATGTAGACTGAGATCATGAAATAAGGTGAAGCAACCAGACCTGTGAGGGGACAAGCACCCTTCCTTTAGCTTCACTTACACGGGACTCCAACCGACCAAAGGAACGGTGTGCCTGTCTATCAAAGGGGAATCACATTCAATCCCAAGCGGATGTCCCTGCCATGAAGTAATCAAGCCCACTGATATGGTTTGGCTGTTTCCCCACCCAAATCTCATCTGGAGTTCCCACGAGTTGTGGGAGGGACCCAGTGGTGGGAGGTAATTAAATCATGGGGGCAGGTCTTTCCCATGCTGTTCTCTTGATAGTGAATAAGTCTCACAAGATCTGATGGTTTTTAAAAGAGGAATTTCCCTGAACAAGCTCTCTCCTTTGCCTGCCATCATCCATGCAAGACATGACTTGCTCCTCCTTGCCTTCCGCCATGGTTATGAGGCCTCCCCAACCATGTGGAACTGTAAGTCCATTAAACCTCTTTTTCTTCCCAGTCTCCGGTATGTGTTCAGCGCAGCATGAAAACCAACTAATACACCCACAAACATATACAGAGCAGCAAACATGGGCTAGGCATTGTAGGAGGTCTGGAGCTAAGAGAATTAAATTACAAACTCTGCCCTCAGAAAGTCAGTGCAGCAAGGGCAAAAACATATAAAGAAACAGCCAAAATACAATGTAACATAGTGCTTTGATGGGGAGTCATGCAAAGTCCGGCAGTGGCAAAATGAACGTGCTGACTCACTGGGAAAGGAACTGATTCACAGAGAAGTTAGTGTTTGACATAAAACTTGGATGAGCTGGGATGAGCCAGACAGGTGAGGTGGGGATGAAGGATACTCAACAACAATGAGCAAAGGCAAGAAAGTGGGTGGTACTTTGCTGCTTTCAAGAACTATAAGGGATTTATTATCCACAGATACATATATCCTAAGTGAGTGAATGAAAGGTTGAGTGAATGGTCAGTGTGTAATAGCAATGGAAGATATGATTAGAACAGGAGAAAGTATCCAAATGATTGAGGGCTGCAACAATGACTTGCAGGCTTTACACACTCCAAGCCGATGGTTCTTAAAGTGTGGTATCTAGATCAGCAGCAGCAGCACCTGGGAAATTGTTAGAAATGCAAACCATCAGATCCCAAGGCAGATCTATGGAATCAATAACTCAGGGGATGGGACCCAGGGATCTGTGTTTCGACGAGATGCGCTGGTGATTCTGATGGGTATTCGAGTTAGAGAATCACTGCTCTAGGCACTGGGGAGAATGAAAATGCTGAAGAGGATTTTATAAGGACAAACAGCTACATTAATTTATTGGGGCTAAAAGGAAGGAGAAGAAGCATTGACTTCTCTCAACCAAAATGTTAGCTCGATTCTCCAGAAGTGCTCAGCCAGAGCCATCTGGGGTCCTGTTTAGGTCTTTCTAAACACGCCCTCCTATCTCATCAGGTAAGTAATCTTGTAGAAACAGCATCTCATTGCCCTCCATCAAATGGGCAGTGAGGAATCACTTTTCATTTGAGAGCTAGATGACTGGAAAGATTCATCTGGGGCAATCGCAGTAGATGGTAGTGATTTAAGCTAAATTCTGTTCTGGATGACAACTGAACTATGGGACAACTTGTGTAAAGTTAGACTGAGGCATCAGCAGGGAGGTTGAATGGTGCACTCATGCCTGAAATGGCAGGAATTAAATTCATTCTTGAATCCTCTTTCAAATCAATTTATATATTGAAGAAAATGAAAGTTTGCACCTGGCTCCCCAGCTGAGGGTGAAGTCTGATAGCCCATACCTTGGTTGACTGAAAAAGCAAACAATGAACAGTCACTAGCACCCTCCCCACAAAAGAACACTAATGAAATAAAATGAAAAATCAGTAGAGAAGCAAAATGATTCATAAAAATCAATTTAAGCAGCATGAGATGAGCAGAAAGCTTAAATTAAAAATAATACAGTGAGGGCATCAGACAATTCCAGATGAAAATAATTATCTTTAAACAAGATTCTGTATAACCTTGGAAAATTATATTGGGCAGGATTTGATCACAGAATCCATGGCAAAATCCAGAGAGAGATCCGTGGCCAGGGATGCATTATACCAGATCAACAAAGGGAAAAGGAGCAATTTGAGGACCAGCACATTGAACAAGGGCTTGGGAATGATGGACAGGCAGGCTCAGAAGCTGGTTTGGTTTAGGTGTGGAAGCATCCTCTTTCACCATGATACAAACTGCCCCCTGCTCCCCACCCTGACAGCTGGAGCTGGTGTGGAAGCTGGCAGACCACATAGTCAATAGGCAATTACAGTAATCGAATCTTGGAGGAAGTGACACAAGTGTAAATAGCCTGCTCCCAGTTGGCTTGTGATTAACGTGACAACAACTTGGACATGTTTCCCTCCATGGGAGCAGGGCAGCCTAGTCACTTGGAGTGAAATTGACAAAACAGTATCCTACTTTATTCACATGCCCAAATGCTCAGTTATGTATTGGCTGGAGAAGAAACCTGGGAAGAAAGAATAGGTGGGTGCCCCTAGAAATAAAAGAAGCACCTGTTAAAAGTACCAAATATTTGCAAAAGGCCTCACATATACTTTAATTCTCTCAATCTTTTTCTAAAGCAGATGTTAGCATGAGCCCTATTTTATGATTCCTTTTTGACAAGGACATAGGCTGACTGGTGAAACAGTCTTTCCAAACAAACTGGTTAGCAGTGGCCAGGCACGGTAGCTTATGCCCGTAATTTGAGGATTTTGGGAAGCCGAGATGCTTGGATTACTTGAGGTCAGGAGTTCGAGGTCAGGAGTTCGAGACCAGCCTGAACAACATGGTGAAACCCCATCTCTACTAAAAACCTGAAAATTAGCCAGGTGTCATGGCAGGCATCTGTAATCCCAGCTGCTCAGGAGGCTGAGGCATGAGAATCACTTGAACCCAGGAGGCAGAGGTTGCAGTGAGCTGAGATCATGCCACTGCACTCCAGCTTGGGCAACAGAGGGAGACCCTGTCTCAAAACAAACACAAAAACAACAAAAACAAACTGGTTAGCACCTTATCACATGTGAACTCATACATTTTTCTGAAATCAGATCCTAAGCTCCTCCAACCACAAGAGTAAGATAATTAAATAAATTTGCCTCTTTGGGAGAGGCAAAGGGACATATGGGTGTATAATCAAAGAAGATGAATGCAAAGCTCACTGGATCCAACCTCAGGCATCAAACATGGCCCCAAAGTCAACAGCTCCTCAATTGCTATGACTGAGTGCCCATAGGGATGCTTGGTATGTGGAGACCCTCTAGACCTTAGTGGCCAATGTGCCCCAAGAGGGGGAAAAAAAAACTGTTGCTTTCATTTTGGGATTTATGAGACAGTGGCAACAAACTAAGAGATGTGGAGATTTTGGATATGGTTTGAAAAATGAGGCTTGGTGTAATAAGTTAGAGTGAGAGCCATTTAGGGCAATCATGATTGGAGGACATAGCTCGCTTCCCAGCAAGGCAGAGATTGGGATTTCTTAGGTCTTGCTTTACATGAAGCTAGTTTTAAATTAGAGATAAATGGGTTGGGGGGTGTGTTGTAATTAAAGCCCATGAAGGACAAGAGCAGGTGTACTGGAACCAGAGCTTCCTATCGGAAATACATGAGAGGATTCAGAGCGAGATTTTTTAAAGGGAGGTGAATGGCTTGGGAGACAGGAGACTTTCATTTTCTTGATGTTGGCTGAGACACCAGAGAGACGCACCAGTATCACCCGGCTGTGGGGGTGAGAGGCCAAGGGGTGGGCCCTGGCTCCATGGCAGAGGAAGAGGGTAGCACCAGGCTATGGGTTTAATCAGCCTAGGGGGCTGTAATGCCACACTGTTCTGGTGCAGTTTCAGAGATCCTGCTGACAGATAAATGCTTGGAAGGGCTGAAAGGGTCAGCCAGCAGACAGAGGGTAAGGACCACCTCTCCCCTATGAGCCATCAGATCCAGGGAGAGATCTTCTAATGGCATGTCAGAAGCAAGTCCTTTCACACCCCTTAGGAGGAGATGCAGGAGACTGGGACTGTGTCTGAGCAGGCCCAAGTGCCGCTAGGTATTGCTCATTTTGCCTCTTCCCTAAACTATTGCTTCCTTGAGCAAACAGCCCTATAATAACTCGCAGGGACAGGGAAGATATTTTATTCTTTTTATTGGGCAGAGACCAATGTAGGGGAGATGAGGAAGGGGCAGATGCTCTGCTAAGAGGTTAAAGGCAAACTCAAATCACAAAAGATGGCCAGGAGCTTCCTGCAGGAAGGTGTGTGATCCTAACTGGAGGCCACTTGTACAAATGTCATGGCAAGAGTGGGAGAGGAAAGGCTAGCAGAGAGTTAAGTTACTCTGTCTCCTTCAATGTGAGAGAAATTGAAGTGAACAATGGAGAGAAGACATCCAATGTCACTGGGGACCTCCATCAGTCTGGGTCAGGGATAAAAGGTCATGGCTGCCAGGCGCGGTGGCTCACGCCTGTAATCCCAGCACTTTTGGAGGCCAAGGTGGGCAGATCATGAGGTCAGGAGATCAAGACCATCCTGGCTAACACAGTGAAACCCCATCTCTACTAAAAAAAAAAAATACAAAAAATTAGCTGGGTGTGGTGGCGGGCACCTGTAATCCCAGCTACTCAGGAGGCTGAGGCAGGAGAATGGCGTGAACCCAGGGGGCGGAGCTTGCAGTGAGCTGAGATAGTGCCACTACACTCCAGCCTGGGTGACAGAGCGAGACTCCGTCTCAAAAAAAAAAAAAAAAAAAAAAAAAGTCATGGCTAAGAGGCCAAGGAAGGAAGTTATGAGAACAAGAATGTTGAAGGAGGGACTTCCTGTTGTTTGTTGTGGAGTGTGATGTAAACTTCCTCTTCAAATCTTCTTCAGACTCTAGGTGCTTACGGATGCTTTTCTGCAAGTGAATTATTATTGGATGTCCTCTATTATTGGGTGTGCTGAGTTCTGCCATTTGCATGGATACAGCCTGATGATTCAGGGAACAACTGCCCCCTGGGCTACACAGGGACTATCTCATTTAACATTTTCATAATTTTGTGGAGTAGATGCTATTATCATCACTTGCAAAATGAGGGGCCTGAACCTCCAGGAGGTCTGGTAATTTGTCTAAGAAGCTGAACCAAGATTGCACCAAAATCTTGGCAATGCTGAAGCTCCACCTTACTCCATCTTGGTATTAATGGTTCTTGGGTCAGCAGCATCAGCCTCACCTGGAAACTTGTTAGAGACGCAAACTCTCAGTCCCCTCCCAGACCTCTTGAGCCAGAAACTCCGGGAGGTGAGGGGGGCAGCATCTGTGCTTTAATAGGCCTTCCAGAGGATTCTGATGCACACTAAAGTGTGAGGACCATTGATCGAGACTACGGTGCCTCTCAGAAAGCCCGCACAGCACTTCAGGTTTGATGGTTCTGTGACTCATTGCCAGGGAGACGGCATGCCACTTGACAGCTTGAGGTGTCTGAACGAGCAAAACCTGCAGAGACACAAAATTCAGTCAGAAAGCTGTGAAACGAGATATAACCCCAAACCTCAGAAGGACTGATGGGATCCCACGGTGGGGAGTGAGTAGGTGTGATGATAGCCAGTTTGAAAGTCAAGGCAACAGTATTGAAACTTTAACCAGCTGGTTCCAACATCACCCTGCCTCCAGGCCACCTGTGCGGTATCTATCGTGGAACATGGTTGTCTGCTCTGAATTTTGTGTGTTGTCATGTCTGTAGACTGCCTTGGAAAATGGGGGAAGCAGATCTGTCAAATTTTTAAATATATAACACATATATAGCTCAGGAAACCTGAACTCTGTGCTGAGCTATAAAAAAGTGGGCGGTGTAATGGAGCGTCTTTTGGTTTTTGAGCTGTAAATTCTGGTTTAATTCTCAGACTATTACTTGTGCGGTCTTAAGCATCTCACATAACAACACCTATGTCTTGAATTTGTCAGAGGAATGAAAGATAATATATGAGGCGATGCTTTGTAAAATGTAACATCATATGTTATTATTTTAATTCCACTCCCCCACCCTCAACCTTCAAACTCTACAAATATGTGACTTGTTCCTTCAAATTTCCCCTCTCTCTAGAGTCAGCAATTGAAAATGGGTGTTAATCTTATCAATGAATCTTTGTATTTTCTTATGCCCCCCAGGTGACCCCGTGTCCTTTCATAGAACATGCTAGAGAGAGCTGGGACAGGCCAGTAGATGGAGGAGATGTTTCAGTCCTGGGGGCCTTTTAGCCAAATTCCCTACAGAGAGGTCACATTGGTTTTGGAGTCAGACAGTGGTACTTTGAAATCCTGGTGTCCATTCTCACCACCATCCATCCCCTTTACTTATCAGGAAACAGAGCCCAGAAAGGGAAGTGGCCCATCCAAGTAGCCTATTTCTTTATTTGTAAATTCTGAACTGGGGTGTCTTCCAGTAAAGTAATGGGCCCTGCAGAAGGTACTGTGAGAGCAGCAGCTGCCAGAATGACAGAGGGAGCTGTCCTTGGAGGAGGTGCTGGTGTGAGGCAACAGCACCTGTCCTGACAGTAACACCAGCCCCATCCCTCCCCTGGGTGCTGATGTAGGCCATTCCTCTGTGGCATTGGTCTGTGACTAAAACTTGCTCCTGGCCAGCAGCCTTCTCCAATTATATTGTGTAGCTCAAGGGTCTGCTGGATTGCAAGTTGACATCAGGTCTGGATGGAACATATACAAACATTCAGAAAGAAGAAATTTTTGAATGCAGTATGCTTACCATTTGTTTATAACCTCTGAAAGGTAGCATGGTAGTATAAAGAAGGCTAGCCTTAGGCAAAATGAAGACAGCCTGGAATTAAATTAAATACTATTCGTCATCATCATCATAATTAGCATTTACTGGGTTCTTACTAAGCATCAGGTATGCTGAGTGCTTTCATGAATTATCTCATTTCTATTTTCAAAGAGTCCTATGAAGTAGGTACAAACATTATCCCCACTTTAAAGATGAGAACAGTGAAGCTTACATATGGGAGGCTCAGGTAAGTGATTTGCCCAAGGTCAGGTGGACTTGGCATGAACCAACACATGCACCACACAGACTGCAGAGCTCAAAAATCATTTTCCTCACTTTGCTTTTCTCTCTACAGCGGCCGCTCCTTACAAGATGAGTGACTTGGGTCAAGTTAGTTCACCTCCCCGAATGCCATCTAAAAGCATCAAAATGGCAGTAGTCCAGTAGGCCTCACAGGGTTGATGTAAGGATTAGAAAAGAATATAAAAATCACTTTGTTAACTTACTAGATGTAGAACTAATTACCATTATTGCTAGCTTACTTATCAAAGAATGAAGGACACACTTTCTGTAGAGGCATTAAAGCCAGGATACAGTACAAGACTAGTAGCAGAAGGCCTAAGGTAGAGTAAGTTACTACAACTGTTGCATGAACAAATTAACACAGAACTTCCCATAAGTCAAGTCAAAAAGAGAAGGTATCTTTACAGCTCTCACCAGCTTATCAAAGGAGAAATGACACATTATCAGGAAAGACCACACCATAGAGGTTGCCTATGGTGGTAGTCGTACAAAATTTTGCAGAAAGTTTTTGAGTGATCTTTCCTATAAAAGTTGAGAGAGGCCAGACATGGTGGCCCACACCTGTAATCCCAGCACTTTGGGAGGCTGAGGCAGGAGGATCACTTGATCCGAAGAGTTCGAAACTAGCCTGGGCAACATAGGAAGACCCCATCTCTACAAAAATTTAAAAAATTAACCAGGCATGGTGGAGAATGCCTGTGGTCCTAGCTACTTCAGAGGCTGAGCGGGGAGGATCACTTGAGTCTGGGAGGTCAAGGCTGCAGTGAGCCATGGTGGCTCCGCTGCCCTCCAGTCTGGAAGACAGAGAGAGGCTCTCTCTCAATGATAAATAATAGTTGAGAGCTTCCTTTTCATTTTAGGAAGGTGTTTTGATGTTAAAATAATTCAGTCAATGTATGTGTAGCTTTCTGCTACCTTAATAGAGAAATGAAATCTATTTGAGGAAAAGTTTATATTTGCTCTCAGCAACATGGAAGAATTTTAAATATAGAGCCTTTTCCTTTAAAAATATGGGTCCAAAATTTCTCTAAAACTATTCTTCCTTCTGCCTCCCTGTATGCAAATAGAGGAGGACTTCTACAAGAGGATTGCCTTCTTTAAGAGAGGTACGTATCAAACCATGTGCCAGGGAAAGGGCTCTGTTCAGTGAAGGCAACCAAAACATCAGCAGGGAGACAACTGAGGGAAGTAAGGCTCAGTGAGGCAGAGGAGCTTGCAGGAAGCAGAGTGGCTGCACGTCCGCACGCAAAGGGATTCGGGTAGAAGAGGCACAGGCTTGGTTTCTTTAGCCCCAAGAAACAGAACTAAGATGAACAAATGGAAACTACCATTTGTACCAAATGAGTGGTGATAGACTAATTTTATCACAACATACATAGCGGTTATCCTGCCCAGGATGGACCTCTTGGGTGACCTTCTGAAAAGTCAATTTGCATTCATATTTTCATGGTGATGACATCTCTGGGCATTGGAAGTGGAATGGGGAAGAGGACACTAATTTGGAGCAAATGGAAGTACTTTCCTCTTCTGCAACCTCCATCATGAGCCTTGGGATGCAGTATAACACAGTGCTGAGAGCGTGAGCTCCGCCGCTGAATTCCCTGGGTTCAAATCCAGCTGCTTTGCATACTAAGGTTGATGGATGGTCATACTTACTTATTGGGGTTGATAGTGCTTACTCTCTATATACCAATTCCCACTGAGGTCCATTTTCAGCTCTCTCTTCTGTGCTCAGTATCTAAGAGGTTAAGATTTATGGATTGCATCACCTGGCTCTTGGGCCCTCCGACTTCCACGGGGCTTAGCCAACATCAGGTGGAAAGAAAGGGGTCAGGAGGTCAGGATCTTCATCACCTCCCAATACGTCCATCCACTCCATACTCACTGAGATCTTAATTTTGGAGGTGGATGCTGTCTCCTTCCACCACAGCTCCTGTAGGGAATCTGCTTCTCTTCACAGCTTGCACCTCTAAATTCTGCGAACACTGTTATCTCCCCTTGCTCCTTCCCTGTCGTGATGAGTAGTAATGATTCCCATTGTTGGTAGTCTATGGCGCTACACTATTCCTAGTTGGTTCTCTTAATCCTGACTACACATTTACAGGGATAAATAGCTCCTTCATTAAACTCTCTTCAATTATATGAGTGTGCCATCTGTTTCTGGCAGGAACTCTGATTGATGCAAGTTTGTAAATAAGTTAATGTGCTTAGGCAGCACCTGACACTTAGTAAGTGCTCAATAAATGTTACAGAGTGTTATGACCAACAGCAGCACCAGCAATGGTAGTAACAGTTGAATTAGCCCCAAGGGAAGTAAATAAGCTTTTTTAAAAATTTCCATTGTCTGAGACATCCCAGGGCACTACACTCTGCCTGATAAATCATTGAGATCTCTTGTGGGAGCAAATTAACTGGAAAAACTTATTTGACTTGAAAGGACTAGAAAAAAGGAGGGAGCAGATCCGGAAGGGAAAAGAAAGGGCAGCTCAGAGCAGGAAGCTTCAGACAGGAGCACCTGCCCTGACATTGGGTCCATCAGTAGCACAAGGCCCAGCAAATGCTGAAACTAAAGGGTGGGTTCAAGGTTGCTGGAGAGACCCCCACAAAAAGGAGCAATGGCTGCCTGAGAGGAACCATCTCAGACCCAGGCATGCAAGGTTTCTCCGGGCACCTGCCTTCATGTCGTGGGATGGGATTTGTCAACCCCTGGTTCAACAGCAGTGTGAACCCAGCCACAGCACCCTCAGTCACTTGTATGTAGACCCTTAATGAGACAGAGAGGAGCTCCAGGACCTGCACTTTGGAAACAGACTGGGAGCATCATTATACTCTGAATAGGGGACCCAGGGGAGCAAATCACCCTGTAGCCGGTGGAAGAACTTCTAACAGTAGGAACTGGCCCAAGAGAAGTTGTGCTGCTCCAGAGATGTTTCCGCATCACTACATGTGTATGAATACACAAGGCCACCATTTCAGAAAAAGGTTGTGTCACTTGGTTAATAGATGGTGAGGTCAAAGTGGGTAATATGTGCAGAGTCTAATAAAGAGACTAGAAAGGTGTGAGCAGGCTGTGGGGAAGCAGCCGGTGCTGCAGCCAGCTCACCAAGGCTGTGACAGTGGATTGTGGGAGATCCTTCCCGTCTCTGCCTTGAGTGACGCCATGTTGGTAGTTTGAAATCAGCCATGGCGGGAACACTTACCTCCTGGAAATCAGCAAACACTACACGTCTGGCTTTTGTTTCTGTTCTTTGATTTTCATGTTTGTTTCCGGAGAACTAGTTTGCCAGGACATCTCTTTAAGGAGCATCCCAGGGCTATTACCAGGTAGGATCTGTTTCCACTCTGAGGTTTGAAGGAGCTAAAGGAGGCAGCAAGTTACCAGAAGCTCCAGGCAAAGAGCCTTTGGAGCAAGGCCTCCTGAAACGAGCTGAGGCCCTGGTAGGGAGACACTTATGTCTTTAATCCATCTTGAATTAATTTTTGTATATGGTGATACGTAGGGGTCCAGTTTCATTATTCCACATATGGATAGCCCCAAAGGAAAATAAATCATTCTACCAAAAGGACATGTGCACCTGTATGTTTATCACGGCACTATTCACAATAGCAAAAACAATGAATCAACCCAGGAGCCTATCAACAGTGGATTGGATAAAGAAAATGTGGTACATATATACCATAGAATACCATGCAGCTATAAAAAAGAATGAAATCATGTCTTTACATGAATGCTTTACATTCATCAAGCAATGTCTATCCAGCTGGAGGCCATCATCCCAAGCAAACTAATGCAGAAACAGAAAATCGAATACTGAATGTTCACACTTACAAGTGGGAGCTAAATGTTGGGTACACATGCATGTAAAGATGGAAACAATAGACACTGGGAATTGCTAGAGTGAGGAGAGAGAAAAGGGAGCAGAGGCTGAAAACTACCTTTTGTACTGTGATCACCACCTGGGTGCCAGGTTCAGTCACACTCCAGACTTCAACATCACTTAATATACCTTTGTAATAAACTTGCACATGTACCCTCAATTCTAAAGTAAAAGTAGAACAAAAGGAAATATATATAAAGAGACACAATCCATGGTAACCCCACAGGGAATGAGCCAGGGAACTATTTACTGAACTTCACTCTGCACCCTCCTGCAGGGCTCCCCATTGGCCACACCCAAGGAGGGCAGAAGGCCAAGAAGCCAGTAGATAGAGTTCAAGTTCACACAGGTGAACATGCCAGGACTGGAGGGTAGTACTGGACAGCAGATCTACAGCACCAACAGCAGTCATGCAATGCCTGTGCTAGGGGAAATTCACAATATAGCATCATGTTATAAACCTCAAACATATACAATCAGATTTATTTTTCTAATGTAAAAAAAAAAATCCAAAGAAAACAGGAGCTGGCCCTGAAAATTTTGAGCCCTTGCAACCTGAGAGTCTGATCAGAGAGTAGGTTTTTCTAAGATCTAAGAGTTCTGGTGGGTGTTTGAGGTGAAGGGAAGGATGCGGTGGCAGGCAGAGAAGGGAATCCAACTGTATGGAAACCAGCTAGCCTGCCTCAGTCTGATCCAGCCCAGCCCAGCATCCAAGTCGGAAATTGACTGAGGACCCCACACCGCCCCACCATCTCTGGAAATGCAGCCCTTGTGCTGTTGGAATTCATAACGAATCCCTTTTCTTTGGCTTCTGTTATTTAGCACATTTCATACTAGAGGAGAAACATAAACATTTGCATGCCACATCTAATACAATTATAAGGTCATTACACATTCTGTAGCACAAAACAGCTGTTCCAAAGATACTTATTAGAATTTAACAGAGTTTTATTTGTTTGGGGCAAAAAAAAGCAATCTTTTAAATTATGATTTAATGAGACTGTTAAATGTTCATTACCAAGTGGTTACTTATTAAAGCTGCATGGAGCTTGGCTGTTTGAGTTCATAAGAGGTTAACTGAACTTTTCTCCCTACCCCAGCCCTCCCCCTACACCACACACATTCACACACATGTGCACACAAGAAATAATCCACATGTTTTGATCCAAGCCCTGTTTTCTCCCAAATTCTATCCTTTTCTTTTAATAAAAATTTTATAAATCCAAGCAGACGTAAACCCCAGATTTCTGTGGCTGAGTTGGCTTTTAAGTCAAATTCATGAAGAGTCTATGTAAAAATACCTTGGCTTTTAAAAATCTTCTTCCCAGCATCTTTTAAGAGGGATGTGTTTATATTGCATTTCACCGAATACTAAAAATGTCTATGACCAGGTCCAGTACTTGGAGTTAAACATATATTGTATAAGCTGCTGAGGGTTGATATTATTTCTTACTGGGTTAAGAAATTCCTCACAGCCATATTTTCTGGAATGAGGATTGGGGGTGGAGAAGAAGGAAGGATTTTGCCTGATGACCTACCAGTGATCTAATACAGATGTGTCATTTTGTCAGGCTGCAATACTGTAGCAGTTAATCCACCAGCATTTAGAATAATTGCTGTATCCTGCAGAAGCTGTACTGTGGCACAATGTATCCCTGGAATTCATAAGTAGGTTGTTTAAATGCAAAATAATTATTAAGCACTCATTCTTGAAATTCATCCTGAGATAAGTAGCCCTTAAGAAAATGTCTAATACAAAATGACATTTGGGTTTTAGAATATATAACCTTTTGTATTAATGGTATCCCAAGGTGTTTTACATAGTAATTGGATGGTAGTGTGGTAAGTATTTCAGTAAGTGAAATGGCTCTTGGGACTGAAGTAGAGGTTTAGCTATTCTTGGATTTCAAGTTGGAATTCATTGACTACGGGGAGGTGTGGTGGAATGCCAGGCTGTTTAAAAGTAGCTCAAGGCCTTCTTGAAACTTCATTGAAAACGTCAGGAAGCAGAAGGGGTCTCAGAGATAAAAATGAACCAACTCCTCTGTGACAGATGAGGAACCCAGGTACAAAGGTGAGTTAGAAGCCCACACTGCGCTGGAACCCAGGTCTCCAAGTGAGAGGACCTGACAGAATATTAGTTCGGGGTTTACATTTCAGCTCTACTAGGTCCTAGCTGGGTCACTTAGTGTGAATGACTTCATATAGCTGGGCTTCCATTTTCTCGTCTGCAAAATGAGAAATAATAATATCTGCTAGGGCTAGGAGAGAGGTAAAAACAAAGTAACAAGTACAGTTGCTGGAGCATAGTAGGTGCTTCATAAATGACCATTATTATAAATCCGTGTTGCCATAAATCTTTCCTGTCTGAACATGTTTAGTATTGATTTGCAGCACTTATCATATTAATACAGTTGCGTTTAACAATTACAAGTTATAATTAGGCCATATGACTCATCCGACTTTCTATGTCCAATTCTCAGCACTCCAGCCGCACATCAAGAAACAAATCAAAATGCAATTAGATGCTGACTAGATACTAAATAGAAAGTGTGTAATTTATTGTCTCTTAGAAGATCATATTGTGAAAGTGAATTGATCTCATGTCAGTAATGGAAGGGTTGAGACTGGGTTTGTGTCAAGTATGAAGAAGATTAATGTAGATGTTAATTTGACATGTTTGGTGGGAGAATGTCTTAAATTACAATGGATGAGTATTAAAAAGTCCAACTACACAGCAATAGTCTGAGAAACTTTGCTTCATATATTTGAACAGATATTGTACATTTTCTGTATGTGAAATATATTTTATATAAACCACTACCACCAATTTAAGTATGTAGAGGCTCATATTTAATCCCTGTAAAAATTCAAGATAATTATTAATTTTACCAAAGGAGTCACAACCAGAGGGTTCTTTGAAATGCGTCTCCCTAGTGTAAATAAAGTATGATTTGACTCGTTTTAAAATCAATTTACAAGTAAAATTTTCAGAAACACATCTGCTAGGTAAAGCAAATTCTGCCAGTATCCTGCAATAAAAGTGACAGTGATATGCTCAGTTTTTATAATGGATAAAATTATGTGAGCAGAGAACATAATTATGTATTTTAGAAAGCACACAGAAGTAAGTATGTACTTATAAACCTGGGCTGTAAAAATCACATTTTACAATCCTAAGTTAGCTTATGAAACTATTCAGTATTTACATATTTCTCCAGGTTGGCTATCTTTTAGGCACAAGGTGGGTCATTCCACAAACATTATGGAAAATCTACTAATTGCCACACCCTGGAGGTTGAGGTGAAGTTAGAGAAAAGCATTAGAGAAGTTGCAAGCCATTTGGACATTGGTGGCCTAATTTAATCCTTCCACAACTCTATGGACTGGCATATCATTCTTTCTCATTCTACTGATGAGAAAATTAAGGCTCAGAAACTGAGCCTTCATTCATACAAGCTCCCAAGGCTATAATTCTGGGTTGACCTCCTAAATATTTCTCAAGATAAACTGCTGCTCGCTTCTTCTCCCACCTCCCTGGTTCAGCTCAGTAGCATCCTCACGTCAGTTATTGCAACAACCGCCTCTTCCTGCCTTTACCTCCAGCCTTGTTCCAATCCATCCTTCACAAATCTGACCCTGCCACTGTCTGCTCAAAGTCGTCCATGGCTTCTCATTCCCAGTAGATAAAGTCCAAGTTCTGTCACATGCATTCAAGACTCTTCATCATTTGCATCTTTGTATGTCTCTACTCTTTTTTTCACTCCTCCCTGCTTTGGAGGTTTTAATTCCAGCCACACAATCTGATTGGGGGTCTCTGCAAATGCTACATATGCCACCTCCACTCACTTGCCCATGCTCTCTCTTCTCTCTAAAATGCCTTCCCTGCCCTCTTCACCTAGCTCGTTCCTATTTACTCTTTACAAATTCTGTTTGGGTGTCATTTCATGGACCCTTTCCTGCCTTCCACCATCTCCCTTCTCCCCTCAGCTAGCTTTGCTGTGCCTCCCCCAGGGCTTTTATAATCCTCTGTTACCACCTTTATGCATTATTTCACAGGAATGTGACTGACTGGACATGTCACCTATCAGTGGTTCCTCGACTGTTATATATCTATATCTCCCCAGGACGTAGCTCAGTGCCTGATCTACATTAGGTGATCCGTAAATATTCATTAAGTGGATAAATGCATATCTAAATAAGTAATAAAACACAGCCCAGGGCTCTTAAATTTAAGTCTAGCTCTCTTTTCAACACCAAAGCTGACCAATATAGGATAGAAAGCTCCTAGGCCTCAAAAAGTAGCAAGCTCCTCAAGTTTCCCCAAGCTGTTAGCACACAGATCCGATAGGCATGGGACCCACAGACCAAGAACTAGCAGAGAATAGTACCAAATGGTACTGCATGAAGTGCTCCAGGGTTCCTTGCAGCACCGCTCCCACTGAAGGCTCTAGAAAAGAATCCTTCCCTTGCCTTTTCCTAGCTTCATTTGGACTCCAGCTATTCTTGGTGTTCCTTGGCTTGTAGCTATGTCTTTCCAGTTTCTGCCTCCATCATCACGTGGCCACCTTCTGATAAGGACACCAGCCATTGGATTTAGGGCCTACCCTAATCCAGTGTGCCCTCATCTTAATTAATTACATCTGCAATAACACTATCTCCAAATAAAGTCACATTCTGAAGTTCCAGCAGACATGAATTTGGAAGAAATACCACTCAATCCAGAAGATGTGGTATCACTCAATCCATTCTATTGATAGTACAATTTACAAAGTGGCTACCAACGCCTTCTTTACCTCCTTCCCAGTCCCAGGTTGGAATGTCTGAGAACTTAGCTGGACTGCATGTCTTCCCCTTGAACACCTGGTTTTCCCATGATCAGGATCATAATACCAATGCCAGACCTTTATGTTATTGACCCCCTTTTTCCGGACCCCGGTCAGCTTCCCACTCCCTACAATGGCTAATACTCTGAACTAGAGTGACCTCACTCTGGACTTTGGTCTAATAGAACTTTACATCCTGCTGATGTCCCTCTCAAAGATTGGCCCCCGCATTCAGAGCAACTTCAGACTCATACCTCCCCGTGTCTATGCTTCCCAAGCCCTTGGCTTGTATGTGCTGACACCTGGCCCAAGTCTGCAGCTCTGATTGGATTCTAAGTCCTGGCTCTCTCTGGGCTGGTCCGTCTCACCTCTCACAAAGCCCTGATTCTAACGAAGAAATATCATTTCCCTGAAGTAATTTTTCCCTTCCTGAGGCCCCCTGGGGCTGCTGTAGCTCTCATTTATAAACTGAAATAGTCCAGATGACAAGCTCCAAATGGACTAACACTTTAACATCATAACCTTTCGGAAAGGAAAATATTCTTGGTCGTCTTCCTCTCTTTAAGATGTTTTCTGTTGATCAGTCTGCATGCTTCCCTTTAGGGCGCCTCTTTAAAATACCTACAAAGGCAAAGGCAGAGTATTCAGCTATATTTGTACCATCATTGCTGGCGTGCTATACAGGAAACGGATGTGAATTTCATCTTTCATTAACACAGTACCTATAGTCTTATAAAAATGGACCTGCTTATGAATGTGAGGTATGAAATGCATCTGAATATACTCTTCACCTTGAAAAAAAAAAAAGAAAGCAGAAAATTTCACACCAGTAGCTTCCTCCTGTATCAGGCAATGGGGTGAGATAAGGTTTTGACAAAAATGGTAGGTATTACATAACATTCCCGTCTTCTTACAGATGCGTGCGCAGCTTTAAAATAGAAATGGGAAAGCGGTACATTGTCTGCAGAAGCAAACTATTTGAGGGAGAATAACATTCTCATTTATCCACAAATATGAAATTAACAAATAAGGGGAGGGGATAGCTGCCCTGTTGGGCATCTCAGAATGACCTGGGAGAAAGGATGGTAGATAACCAACGTTTAGGAGAGTTTCAGAAGTTACAGGAAGGGTATCCATCACCTTGAGTGGCCAAGCTGTTTTTGAGTCAGGAAAATCTGAACGTGTGTCCAGAAGCAGAGTCTTGGCAGTCACTTTATAAATCACACCACCTACAGGAAGGATTAGGTGACACCACCTGTATGGGGTTGAATGATGTCCCCTCAAAATTCATGTCCACCTGGAACCTTAGCATGTGACCTTATTTAGAAGGGATCCTTGCAGATGGAATGAGTTAAGATGAGGTCATGCTGGATCAGGATAGGCCCTGAATCCAATGACTGATGTCCTTAGAAGAAGGCCATGTGATGATGGAGGCAGAGATTGGAGAGATACAGCTACCAACCAAGGAACACCAAGGGTTTCTGGCAGGGGCAAGGAAGGATTCTTCCCTAGAGCCTGCAGAGGGAGCGTGGCCCTGCTGACACCTTGATCTTGGACTTTTGGCCTCCAGAAGTGTGAGACAATAAACCTCTGTTGTTTTAAGCTCCTGAGTTTCTGATCATTTGCGACAGCAGCCCTGGGAAGGTAATATACCACACCACCCATTTTCACAAGTGGGAAAAACCAGGCTGTCTTGCTACTGCCCCAGACAAAGATGCTCCCTTGAGTCGCATAAGTGCCTTCTCTGAGTATTCCCATCTTCAGACTCAGGTTCAGACTCTTGGCATTCCTGTTTTCCTTACCCCCCATGAAGCATAGTTCCTTCAAGGTCTCAACTCTCATGAGGCTCAAACTAAGTAGTTTTGGGTGTCCTTTCATTTCTCCATTATTTGTGTAGACCCATTCATTGGGCCCATGACTGTTAGCTTTGAACTCCCTCTGAAGCCCTTGCTCCTGCCTTTCCTCCTTACACCACCTGCTCCCCCAACCATGGGGAAGGCTCTGCACCCACAAGAGACACTTACTGAATTTGTGTTGAGTGTGTGTTACATGCCGGGTGGGTCAATATCGCAATAAAAATTGTACAGCTTTTCCTGTAGTGTCCAGGGCTTGTCCCAGTGCTGGGATGCAGATCCACACGATGCTATAACAATGCTATAACACAGCGGTCCCCAACCTTTTAGGCACCAGGAACTGGTTTCATGGAAGACAATTTTTCCAGGGACGGAGGTCGGGGTGGGGGTGGGGGCGTGTCTGGGGTAATTCAAGCGCATTATGTTTAACAACTCACCATAATGTAGAATCAGTGGGAGCCCTGGCCTTGTTTTCCTGCAACTAGATGGTCCCATTTGGGGGTGATGGGAGACAGTGACAGATCATCAGGCATTAGATTCTCATAAGGAGTGCACAACCTAGATCCCTCATATGTACAGTTCACAATAGGGTCTTTGCTCCTATGAGAATCTAATGCCGCTGCTGATCTGACAGGAAGTGGAGCTCAGGCAGTAATGCTCGCTGCCACTCACCTCCTGCTGTGCGCCCCAGTTCCTAACAGGTCATGGACTGATACCAGTCGGTGGCCTGGGGGTTGGGGACCCCTCCTATAACACACATTCCGTTTAGGAGGTAGTTTGGCACAATGGAAAGAGATGTCACTGTGGAGACCTGAGATGGAGAACCCAAGCCTTTGCTACCAACTAGGGTTTTCAAATAAATTAGGGATGACTGAGGGCAAATAACTTTCACCCTGGCTGGTAATTCTTAATTGGGGCCCATCTCTGAGCTCAGATCCCTTGTTACCTGTTAGCTTTATCTGTGTGCACAAATAGAGTTCATGACTCTTGGGCAAGGGGAGGCCTAAGATGTGCTACTGAGGCTCAAATTCCTGATTTCTTTGGTGAAATCATGGTAGAGTGAGACACCACACCTCTGGGCATGGAACCTCTGAAGCTATCAATGAGTGCAGAGTTTTCTCCCTGCCATGAGGTGTCCCTTCCTGTGGGTCTCTGATTGCATTCCCCACAAGCCCATGCTCCAGTCTGGAGGCAGACCCTGCCCGCCCCTCATCTTCAGCCACGGCTGCCTGCCGAGAGAGAGGAAGCATGTGCAGGGACTCAGAAGCCCAGCTGCTCCCACTCATCAGCCCATCATCATCCCTGGTCCCCTACTTGGGGTACCCACCACTCCCAAGAGTGGAGCACTCTTAGTATTGTTCCCAGCCTTCATCAAAGAACTCTACCAAAAGAGGCTTATTCTTCAGTCTATATCCTGATGCTTATTTTCAGAACTGTCTTAAAATTTCTTCTAGTCCACCAGGATTTCTCTCCTTATTTTCCATTGTTGCTGTGATTTGTTTTTCTCTTTGAAAAAAGTTCTTTTCATTCAATTCTAGGGATTTAGGTCAGGAAGAGGAGGCCATAGTGTGTACTCAATCTGCCATCTTGGACTGATACCAGTCCATTAAAAATGATTTAACTTCTCTATGCCTTATTATTTTTATCTATAAAATTAGAAAAACAATAGTAACCATCTCATAAACTTACTGTATGGATTTAAATGAGACAGTGCACAAAAAATGCTTAGTATGATGCCCATACATAGAAGGGACAGAGAGATTATTAATGTATAACCTTTGATAAGTCACCTATCATCTTTGAGCCTCAGGTTCTTCCTCTGTAACATGAGGGTCATAATGATGACTTTATATCCTGACACCAGTCAATGATTTTGTCCTTATCGCCTTCCCCTTATCTTCTGAAACTCCAGTGACAGTGGATCATTTGAAGTTCTCCGAGCAGTTCATTCATTTCCATGCTTTTGTGCTTTTACTGAATAACTCTCTTTGCCTGTGATTTTCACACTGTGCCTGTACTTCCATGCCCAGGGAGGCACAACTCATCATCAAGCTTACTCAAATCTCACATTCTCCAGGAAACATTCTCCTTAATTCAGACAGAGGCTATTGAGTCATTCAATCAAGAAATATTTATTGAGCATCACACTAGGCTAGGAGCTGGGAATCTAGCAGTGAAAAAGGTAGACAAGATCTTTGCTCTTGTGGAGTTTTTAAATTTTTTAAAATAGACTTTAATTTTTGGAGCAGTTTTGGGTTCACAGCAAAATTTAGCAGAAGGAACAGAGATTTACTATGTGTACTCTCTCCCCACACATGCATAGCTTCCCCCATTAGCAATATCCCCCCACCGGGGACGTATGTTTGTTGCAGCTGATGAACCTACATTGACATCATCATAATCCCACATAGTTCATAGTTTACATTAGGGTTCACTTTCGGTGCTGCACATTCTATGGGTTTAAGAAAATGTATAATGACGTGTATCCACCATGATACTATCATACAGAGTAGTTTTACAGCCCTAAAAATTGTCTTTGCCCTACCTATTCATCCCTCTCTGACCCCTAACCCCTGGTGACTACTGATCTTTTTTTTTTCTTTTTAAGACGGAGTCTCGCTTTGTCACCCAGGCTGGAGTGCAGTGGCATGATCTCTGGTCACTGCAACCCCTACCTCCCAGGTTCAAGCAATTCTTCTGCCTCGGCCTCCTGAGTAGCTGGAATTACAGGTGCTCGCCACCGCCATGCCCGGCTAATATTTTGTATTTTTAGTAGAGACAGAATTTCACCATGTTGGCCAGGATGGTCTCGATTTCCTGACCTCATGATCCGCCCACCTCAGCCTCGCAAAGTGCTGGTATTACAGGCGTGAGCCACTGCGCCCGGCTGACCACTGATCTTTTTACTGTATCCACACTGTTGCCTTTTCCAGAATGTCATAGAGTTGGAGTCATACTGTACATTGCCCTTTCAGATGAGTTTCTTTCACTTACTAATATGCATTTGTTTCCTCCATGTCTTTGGCTTGATAATTCATTTCATCACTGAATAATATTCCATTGTCTGATGTACCACAGTTTATTTACCCCTTTACCTACTGAAGGATATCAGGACATCTTAGTTACCTCTGAGTTTTTGGCAATTATGAGTAAAACTGCTCTAAAAAGATGTATGCAGATTTTTCTGTGAATATAGTTTTCAACTCCTTTGGGTAACTCCAAGGAGTGTGGTTGCTGGATCATATGGTAAGAGTATGTGCAGTTTTGTAACAAATAGCCAAATGTTCTCCAAAGTGGCATTACCATTTTGCATTCCCACCAGCAAGGAATAAGAATTCCTGTTGCTCTACACCCTCACCAGCATTTGGTGGTGTCAGTGTTCTGGATTTTGGCCATTGTATTAGATGTGTAGTGTTATCTCACTGTTGTTTTAATTTGCATTTGCCTGATAACATACAATGTGGAACATCTTTTTATTGAAGCTAAAGTTTTAAGCCTGGCAATTTAGTCTCTTCTCTCTCTGCAACCCTAAGCCACCGAGCACAGCTTTCTCCAGAAGCACCTGTGAGTCACTCTACACCACTGCTATCTCCTGAATGCTGCAGGCACTGGAGCGGACCCCTTCAACTTTCATTTTCTTATTCGCCAGAGAACTTGGCATTGGTAGATGCTCAAAAAATGTATGTGAGATGCCTGCACATTAAAAGACTGGCTGAAAACTTAAGCAGCATACCGGTTTAGATCATTCATTGCTATCGGCAAGAGCAAAAAGCTATGTAGCAGCATTCTGAAGTAATGAGCAACAGGCATGTTATGTCGGTTTTCAGATCAAGTGCTGCTCTCAAAATTGCAAATTGACTTCTGGCCAGAGCCCTCTTGGAAGTTTCCTTATTTTGCAAGTGCAGCTCTTTCCCCTGCTTGACAGGGGAATGTATTGAGCACTCCCAGATGGGCCTTTCCCAAGCAGGAACCACTGGGGCCCAAATGAATCAAGTTGAAGGAGGGTGAGCAGAGTCAGCAGTGAGAGAAAGACTTTGCTGCAAGGTCAAAATCCATCTGAAAACAGACACGATGGAAGACAGACAGTTCCTCCTGGATCATCGTATAAAGAAAAGGGATGGATCAAGAAGGGGATTGCTGATGCATATTTGCTCGCTGTTTGACTAGAAAATACTTTCATGATTGATTCTGTGTCTGCCACCAAAGACCAGTCTCAAGGGAATGGTGGCAAAACCCTGGCACCCAGCATCACAAAGCTCAGTTTCCAGCCCTAGCACTACCCTTGATGACTTGAGTGACTTTGGACTCCTGATCTCTCTGTACCTCAGTTTCCAAATTAAATGAGTGTGGTGAAACCTTCTTCCTGGTCTACTATGGTGAAGAAGCATGGCAGCTAATATGAAATGCCTTGAAAAGCTGAAACACTCTATGAGAGCAAAGTATTAATATTTTCCTCTTAGAAGCAAGTTCTTTTTTTGGGGGGTCGGGTGGGTGGAGTCCTGTTTTGTCTCCCAAGTTGGAGTGCAGTGGTGTGATCTCTGCTCACTGCACTCTCCGCCTCCCAAGTTCAAGTGATTCTCCTACCTGATCCTCCTGAGTAGCTGGGATTACAGGCGTGAACCACCACGCCCAGTTAATTTTTGTATTTTTAGTAGAGATGGAGGTTTTGCCATGTTGGCCAGGCTGGTCTCGAACTCCTGACCTCAGGTGATCCACCCGCCTTGACCTCCCAAAGTACTGGGATTACAGGCAGGAGCCACCGCGCCCAGCCAGTAGCAAGTTCTTAAAGTGACCCCTTGCTCAATCAACATCCTTTCCTTTTGTCTGTCTCTACTGCAGCACCTAAAAAACATGGGTAAAAATGTAGAGAATGCAGAATTGAGGGGACCAGCATCCTCAGGAAAAGAAAGAAGCGAGAAAGAATATGAAGGAAGCATGGGTACAAAGCAAAGGCTCCAACAGCAGGTAATATCTGGCTCCATTAGGATATTTTGCATTATTCAGAGTATATTTACTCCCTTATTTTAGTCTCACAATAACTGGTCTAGTCTATCTGAGTGGGACAGACATTCTGTTCCCATTCGAATGATGAACAAACTGAGACCAAATGAGAAAAAGTGACTTGTTAATGCAAGCTTAGAAGTTAATGCAAGCTTAGAGTACAGCCAGCTCTAAAATAAATGTCTCCTAAATACTAGCCTGAAGCATTTTCTAATACAGCACACATTGCTCAGAATCAAGCAAGAGTGAGTATATCTTAGGACCGTAGTCATAAGTATTAATATAAATATTCTCCTGGGATCCTAAAAAGATCCGAGGAGACAAGGTCTGAGCTTCTTGAGTCTTCATAGGCAACTTGGAAAGCTAAGACCAGCTTTCAGAAAAATGCATGCACCTCACTCACAATTATGTATACGAGTTCAAGGGCCTGCTTCAAGCCAATTTATGGATTGGGGGTTAAGAGTCTGTTTCCTAGGGTATACTTAGAGGTGTGTTCTAAGCAAACAGGCAAAATATTACTGACTGTTTCAGGGATAGCTGATACACAATGGAGTCATTTTGGTGTTTTCCTCCACAAATAATACCCCAACTAACTCATGCTTCAAAAAGGAACTGTGTATGGAAACAGGAGAATAAAAAGTAGACATTAATCTAAGCAGCCTCTTCCAAAACTGCCAAAACTTTAAAGATACAGAGACAATTTTTTTTGAAGGCTTCAAATAGACCCAATAGGTTATTGATTTTAGGACTTGCTGCTGCCATTACTATTCTTATTTTTATTATTACTACCATTTCTGCAATTTTAGTCACTCTTTCTCCCCACACTTAAGATTTTACCTAAGTAATAGCAGATAGGAAATCTGAATGCAAAACATTGAAATTTTCAAAACTTTTTGCTCTCGTAGTTTAAAAGATCATCAACTACTAACAAGAATAGTTTATTCTCATGTTTGTAAATTGAAATCATGACAAGTTGACAAGTTTAGAATGCACTACAGTTACGGTTTTTCCCACAACAGGTATAAATTCCCGCAGCCATTCCGTTAAGCCTTGAATTTAAACATTTCTTTTTTCTTTTTTTATGTAACTCTTAAATGTTAATCCCTTCAAACTAAATAAATAAATAAGCAAGTAACACACTGAGCAAAATCTTGGTTCAGTGGTATGTGAACTTCATGATTAAAGACCAACTTGGTTTATTCAGTGTGAGGTCTCTTTACTAGTTAGAAATCCTTTAAAAACTGAGTAGAAAATCTTGTATGAAGTAAGCTCATCCATTCTCTGGGCTAATTTTGCTGCCCCTCCAGACTTTCTGCAGAGTTTCAGTCTTTCCGTATTTTTACCTGCAACCTTAAAATGCTCCTTGAATCCCTCATCCAAAATATCTGAAGCTGAAGTTTCTTTTTCCTCTTGAAACATATTCCTTCTTCTCCAGTTCCACTGTTACCTAACCAGCTATGTAGATAAGAAACGTCTAAGCCACCTTGAATGCTTTCTTCCCTGTGCACCAACAACCCCCAGTAATTTCAGCCAGGTGCCGGGTCCTAAATTGTCCATCTTCATACCATCTCTCAACAACCCCATCATCTTCATTCTCACAGTTGCCCTCTTAGTTCTTACCTGCATGGATGTTACTAGCTTTCCCATGTCTAATATCTACAATATCTACATGCTTTTTCCTAATCCTCATTTTTTTCTTTCCTTTTCACCCAGGCTGGAGTCCAGTGGTGCGATCTCAGCTCACTTCAGCATTTAACAAAATTCCTAGCTTGTATTAGAATTTAAAAACAGGTACAGGTTTATGGAATACTACTCGTTAGTACAGAGGCATGAACTAATGATACACGCAGCAACTTGAATGGCTGTCAAAGGCATTATGCTGAGTGAAAAAGCCAATCTCGAAAGGTAGCATGCTGTGATTCCATTTATATAACATTTCCAAATTTATAGAGATGAGGAACAGATTGGTGGTTGCCAGGAGCTAGATGTTGAGGGAAGAAGGATATGTGGTACTCTAAAGGGATAGTTCAGGAGAGATCTTTATGATGATGGACTAGTTCTGGATCTTTATTTTGGCAGTGGCCACAGGAATCTACATACATGATAAAATTACAGAACTACACACACATACAGTAACATCAATATTCTGATTTTGATATTGTGCTACAGTGACCTAAGGTGTAATCATTGGGGGAAACTGGGTGTCAGGGACACGAGATCTCTCTGTACAATCTCTGCAACTTGAGGTGAATCTATAATTATTTCAAAATTAATTAAAAGTTTTAAAATGGACAAGTTTAACTTAGGAAGTGGTCTGGGCTTTTATGAGATGTTGAAGGAAATGATCAAGTACCCCAGAAACTCGAAAGGGCTGGGATTTCACTGGAAGTACGGGTGACTTCTGGGAGACTCCTTTGTTGGTCCTGATGTCACTGCTCATCAGAGGCAGCACTGTCCTCATGTAATCTCACTCTTTACCCTGTCATTGCTTTCTTTTAGTACGAATCGGCCTACTGTACACATTTTCTTGATCCTTAATTTTCGACCTTCTTCATGCTTTAGGTGTGTTTCTCTTCAAGAACATTTTTATTTATTTTTAGTGCAATTTGAGAATCTTTGCATGTAAAGATGTGAGTTTTATGAATATACTGAGTGTATCAGTCAGGGTTCAACTAGAGAAACAAAACAAGTAGGAGATACATATAGGAGATTTATTGCAAGGGATTTGATCATACAGTTTTAGGGCTGGTTAGTCAAGTCTGAAATTGTAGAGCAGTCTGTCAGAAAGGGCTAGCTGGACTCTCAGGAATGGGCTGAAGCTGCAGCGCACAAACTAAATATCTTCTCCTTGGAGGAAGCATTAACTCTGCTATTAAGGCCTTTCAGTTGATGAACCAAAGCCTTCCAGATTATCTAGGATAATTTCTTTTACTTAAAGTCAACTGACTATGGACTTTAATCACATCTCCAAAATATCTCTACAGCAATATCTAGATTAGTGTTTGAATAAATAGGGACTCTAGGTTAGTGAATTTAATAAGTAAAACTATCACAAATAGTATATTGTTACATTAATATGCAGTTGGCTACTGACTTACAATGGTTCTACTTATGATCTTTCCATTTTAGGATGGTATACAAGGGATATGCATTCAGTGGAAACCATACTTCAAGTGCCCATAGAATCATTCTGGTTTTCACTTTCAGTACAGCATTTAATAAATTACATGAGATTTTTCAACACTTTATTATAAAATAGGCTTTGTAGTAGAGGATTTTACCCAGCTGTGGCTAATGTAAGTGTTCCAAGCATACTTAAGGTAGGCTAGGCTAAGCTATGATATTTGGTAGGTTAGGTGTGTTAAATGCATTTTCAACTTACTATGGGTTTATTGAGACGTAAGTCCATAAGTTGAGGAGCATCTGTACTTGGACTAATTCCTGTTATTTTATTTGGATTTTTATTTACCACATTTTTTAGTGCTTCTCCTTCTCCCCTTCCCCTTCCCTTCCTCCTGACCCTCTTCTCCTTCCCCTCATCCTCCCCTACTTTCTCAATTTCCTGCCTTCTGTTGAACAGAGATATTTTTAATTACCTTTTTGCTATGTACTAGTTTCCAAGATATAAATTTCTGCTTTATTCCCATGTGATTGCTCTTGAATTTTTAAGGTGTATGTCTAACTTTGTATTTTTCTATCAAAGTCTAACGTTAATCAACATCTTGAATAATGCAAAAGAGAACATTCTAATTCACCTGAACCTACCCCAAAAAATATTTCATGTTTTATGAGGTTTTATTTTTAAATTCTCACATTTGTTATTTTTTATGACTAGGCTTTATTTTTATGTGCATGCCTACTAATGTTTTTAATCACCATTACCACTTCCATTCTACTCCTTTCTTCTAAATTCTATTTCTCTCCTCAAAAAGTTATTGCAATGATTAATAAATTATCTTAATATGTGCTAAAATATCCTTGTTTCACATTCATTCTTGAGTTATAGTTTAGGTAAGTGCAGGATTCTAGATTGGTTGCTATGTTATTGCTTAGGTGCTTTGAAAGCATTATTCTGTTTTCTTCCAGATTACCTGTGGTCATGAAAAATCTTCTGTCAACCTGGATGTTCTTCCTCATAGGTTATCTGTTTTATCTCTTCTGGTAGCTTTAAAGGTTTCTTCTTTATTTTTGATGTACTGTAGTATCTGACTTTCTGACTTTCTCTCTCTCTCTCTCTCTTTCTCTTTCTCTCTTTCTCTCTCTCTGGCTTTCTCTCAGTTTTCTTCAGTTTGGAAACTGGTGTGTGACTTTTCTGCCTGAGAACTCATGTCTTACTCAGAAATTCTCTATACAACCATATTTGTGTGTTGCTATACCCCATTACTTCAATCCCCTTCTGGAACTCTTGTGGATACATGTACTGGAGTTTTGTAGTCTATTCTTCGCGTCTCTCATTGCTTCCTTCTTATCATAAATCTTTAGAGTCTTTAAGTTGCATTCTTAAATTCATCTTCCAACTTATTAATTTTTGCTTTGGTCTGCTTTGACATGTTCTGTGGAGTCTTACAATTATGATGGCAATATTTTCCTTTTCTAGAATATGTGTTTATTTTCAAGTCTGCTTATTCTGTTTTCATAACGTCTTCTAACATTATGAGATCAGTTGATTCTTTTATCTCTTTGAACATTTTTAAACATACTTATTTTGAAGTCCTTTAGAAACTGCTCTATTTTCTTTAGTTTCTCAACTGTGAATTCTTTCATTTGTTGTGTCTGCTGGGTCTCGCTTATGGGGGCGGATTTTCTGATGTACTTCATATCTTTTTTACTGTTAGCTTATTTTCAACAGTTGTCTTCCACTTTCTCAGTAGTGCCTGGATTGTGGAAATGATCTCATCTAGCAGTTTAACATTTGCTTCTAACAACATTCTGCAGATTTAACAATTCTGGACCATTTTAAAACATTGTTCTGTAATAAAATATTTCAGACATATGAAAAAGTATAAAAATAGTATAACGTAAACCTGTGTAGCCATTAGCCAGCTTAAGCAATAAACTATTGCAAATACTTTTGAAGCCCCCATGTAGTTCTTTTCAATTGCTATCACCTCTCCACCTCACCTCCAGAGATAAGCACTGCTGAATTGTGTAGTTTTTGGACCCTTACATGTGCATATATTCCTCCAAATAATATTCAGTTTTGCTTAATATATTTTTAAACTTTATAAAATGATATTACATGGTATCCTGTTGCTACTTTCATTTTTTAGTCAAAAGTATAGTTTGTCATGTTGATACATAGATTTCTAGTTTATCTAGTTTAAATTCTAGACTATATTCCATGGCATAATACTCTGTCATACAGTTATTCAGTCTACTGTGTATACATATTTTGGTTTCTCTTGACTTTTTGCAATTACCAAAATAATGCTATCAACTTTCCAGTACATTCCAACTTGCACACATGTGCATAAAAATTTTTAGTGCAAATACCTAGGAAAGGAATTGTTGAATAACAGGAACTTGGTATTGTCAATTTAACAGATTTTGTCAAACTGCTCTCCAAAGTTAAAAATAATTTATCCTCCCACCTGTTATAAAGATCACTTCACCTTGTTCCTCATCATCAATTCCAGGAATTATCAGCATGTTAATATTTGCCATTCTGGTGGGCTGGACATCATATCTCCTTGTGATTTTCATTTGTGTTTTACTTCTCTAGTCCCCAGCAAGACATAGCATCTTTTTATGCTTTTACTTTTGCCATTTGAGTTTCTGCTTGTGATTCCTGTTATTTTTTAAATCCCTTTTCTTCTTGATTTATAGGACACTTTACAGTTAGTAGGATGCTAATTAATTTCCAGTAGTATGCACTGAAAATGTCTTCTCCTAGTCTGAGACTTATTTACTTTTTTTATTGGTGACTTTTGGTTTACAGAAATTTTTACTTTAATTTAGTCAAAGCTCTCAATCTATTAATATTTATGCTTATTTGCATTGTTAAGAAATCTCTCCATACATTGAGTCATAAAAACGCTGTCATATTCCTTTTTTGTAGATATTTTAAAGTTTTTATTGGTGTGTTATATTTGTACATATTTAATGGAGTACATGTGATATTTCATTGCATGTGTGGAATGTGTAATGATCAAGTCAGGTATTTGGGGTATACATCACCATGAGTATTTATCATTTCTATGTGTTGGGAATACTTCAAGTGGTATTTTTTTTTGGCAGTTAAAAAAAATTACAATGGCCAATGGCCAATGGAAAAGTAAAAAATATTAATGTCCTTTATAATTAAAGAAATGTTAATTAAAACAGCATAGAACTTTATACCTACCAGCATGGAAAAAAAAACTAAAAGTACTAAGGAAAACCCCACAAAATTAGAAGCAAGCAAAGAAAAACTACACACACATACAAACTTTGGACCTGGCAATGTTGTGTCTAGGAATTTCTTCTAAAAAAAATAACCACATAAGCATGCGAATAAAGGTATAAAAGGATACCTATGGCAGTGTTGTCTGTATTTGTGAAAAGTCTTAAGCAACCCAAACTTTGAAGATAGCACAGTATTCTGCAGCCACTCAAAATTATGAAGTAGATCTTACATTGGCAATATGAAGTGATAAACATAACATAGTCATAAGTGTAAAAAGCAGGACATGAAGTGTGATAATGAAAGAAAAAGACAGCAGTGCTACAGTTGCCAACTCAGGTTGAACAACATACAATAAGAACCATGGTAGATGTATGTTCACATTTTTCACAAAATGATTACCTGTACTAATTCTATACTCTTCTGGCCATTTTAAAACATACAATATTTTTAGAAAACAATGCATTGTTGTTAACAACAGTTACTCTCCTCTGCCATCAAATATTAGAACATATTCCTTCTGTCTAACTGTATGTCTGGTACCATTAATCAACCTCTCTTCATCCCTCCCCCAACACCCACACATTCTTCCCACCCTTTGGTATCTCTCATTTAACTCTCTACCTCCATGAGATAAAATACTGTATGTAGCTCCCATGTATTAGTAAGAACACGCAAAATTTGTCTTTCTGTGCTGGGCTTATTTCACTTAACATTAGGACCTCTAGTTCCATTCATGTTGCTGCAAATGACACAATTTCATTATTTTTCATGGACAAATATTATTCCATCATTTATATCTAACACATATTTTTTATCCATTCATCTGCTGATGGATGCTTAGGTCAATTCCATGTCTTTGCTATTATGAATAGTGCTGCAATAAACATGGGACTGCAGGTATCACTTTGATGTACAGATTTCTTTTCCTTTGAATAAATAGTAATGAGATTCCTAGATCATATGGTAGTTCCGTTTTTAGGTTTTTGAGAAAACTTCACACTTTTTCCATAGTGGTTGTACTAATTAATAATCCCACTAGCCATATATGAGTCCCTTTTCTCTACAACCTCATCAACATATGTTATTTTTTGTCTTTTTGATAATAGTCATTCTAACTGGGGTAAGATGATATCTTGTTGTGGTTTTGATTTGCATTTCTCTGATGATTAGTGATACTGAACTTTTTTTTGTATATTTGTTGGTGATCTGAATGAGAAATGTCTATTAATGTCCTTTGTCCACTTTTAATGGGATTATTTGTACTTTCTTCTGTTGTTTGAATTCCTTGTGTAATCTGGAAATTAGTCCTTAAAATTAGAGTCCTAAAAATTAGAGTTTTTATCAGGAAGTGTTGTTGAATTTTAGTAAATGATTTTTCTGCATCTATTGAGATGATTATATGGTTTTTGTCCTTTGTTATATATCATATTTATTGATTAATGTCTTCCTTGACCCAATGGTTATTTTGGGGCATATTGTTTAATTTCCATGTATTTATATAGTTTCTGAAATTCTTCATTATTAATTTCTAGTTTTATTCCACTGTAGTCTGAGAATATATTTGATATGATTTTAGTTTTTAAAATTTGTTGAAAAAGCTCCTGCACAGCAAAGGAAACATTCAACAAAGTAAAGACACAAACCACAGAATGGGAGAAAATATTTGCAAACTGCCTGTTTGACAGGAGATTAATAACCAGAATACATAAGGAGCTGAAACAGTACTATAGGAAAAAAAATCTAACAATCCAATTTACAAATGGGCAAAAGACCTAAATAGACATTTCTCAAAAGAAGACATACAAATGGCAAACAGATATACAAAAAGGTGTTCAACATCATTGATCATCAGAGAATTGTAAATCAAAACTATAATGAGACATTATCTCACTCCAGTTAAAATGGCTTTTATCCAAAAGACAGGCAATAAAAATGCTGGTGACGATGTGGAGAAAAGGGAGCCCCTGTACACTGTGGGTGGGAATATAAATTAGTACAGCCACTATGGAGAACAGTTTGGAGGTTCTGATGTAGAAATACAACTCCTAGGAGGTATATACCCAAAACAAAGGAAATCAGTATATTGAAGAGATATCTGCATTCCCACAATTTTTACACCACTATACACAATAGCTAATATTTGGAAGCAACCTAAGCATCCATCATCAGATAATTAGATTTAAAAGATGTGGTACGCATACACAATGGAGTACTATTCATCCATAAAAAAGAATGAAATCCTGTCATTTGTAACAACGTGAATGGAACTGGAGGTCATTATGTTAAAAGAAAGAAGCCAGGCACAGAAAGACAAACTTCACACATGTATTAGTCTGTTTTCACGCTGCTGATAAGGACATACCTGAGACTGGGCAATTTACAAAAGAAAGAAGTTTAATTGGACTTACAGTTCCACGTGGCTGGGGAGGCTTCACAATCATAGAGGAAAACAAGGAGGAGCAAGTCACATCTTACATGGATAGTGGCAGGCAAAGAGAGCTTGTGCAGAAAAACTCCCATTTTAAAATCATCAGTTCTTCTGTCTACAGGTGAGATGAGTTTCTTGTAGACAGCATATAGTTGGGTCATATTTTTTAAATCCACTTAGCCAGGCTATATCTTTTAAGTGGAAAGTTTAATACACCTACATTAAAGGTTATTATTGATATATGAGGGTTTTTTCCTTTCATTTTATTGATTGATTTCTGGTTGTTTTGTATATCCTTTGTTCCTTTCATTCTCTCTCATTGTTTATCATCGTGGTTCGATGTTTTTCTATAGTGATAACATATGAGTCCTTTCTCTTCCTTTTTGTGTGTCTTCTCTACCAGTGTATGTTGTATTTTAGTGTGTTTTCATGAGGTAGATGTCACCCTTTTGTTTCTATAAGTAGCACTCCCCTAAGCGTTTCTTGTACAGCTGATTTAGTTTTGATCAATTTTCTCAATTTTGCTTATCTGAGAAAGACTTCATTTCTTCTTCATTCATGAAGGGTAAATTTGCTGGTTATAGTATCTTTGACTGACAGGTTTCTTGCTGTTGTTGTTGTTTTAGCACTTTGAATATATCATCTCATTTTCTCCTGGCCTACTGAAAAATCCACTGTTAGTCTGATGAGGACTCCCTTATAAGAGAAAAGATACTCTTCTCTTACTGTTTTTAGAATCTCTCTTTATCTTTAGGTATCTCTGAGCTTCCTATATCTAGATGTCTAAATCTCTTACTAGATTCAGGAAGATTTCAGCCGTTTTTTCATTGAATAGGTTTTCTATGTTTTTCATTTTCACTTCATCTTCTAGGACACTAAAAATTCAAATATTTGGTCACTTTATGATGTCCCCTATGTCATGTAAGCTTTGCTCATTTTATTTTATTTCATTTTTGTCTGACTGGGTTATCTCAAAAGACCTGTCTTCAAATTTTGAAAGTTTTTCTTCTGCTTGATCTAGTCTATTATTGAAGCTTTTGAATGTATTTTGTAATTTATTCAATGAATTCTTTAGTATGAGAATTTCTAGTAAATTTCTCATGTGCAATCTGAATTGTTTTCCTGATTTCTTTGTATTGTTTTTCTTTGTTCTCTTATATCTCACTGAGCTTTTTAAATATCATTATTTTTACTTCTCTTTCCAGGATTTCATCAATTTATTTTTCATTGAAATCTACGGCTGGAGAATTCTTCTGTTCCTTTGGAGGTGTCATGTTTCTCTGCTTTTTCATGTTGCCTTTTTTTGTTTATTTTTGAGACAGAGTCTCATTCTGTCACCCAGGCTGGAGTGCAGTGGTGCATTTTTGGTTCACTGCAACCTCTACCTCCCAGATTCAAGTGATTCTTGTCCCTCAGTCTCCCAAGTAGCTGGGATTACAGGCATGAGTCACTGTGCCTGGCAATTTTTTTTTTTTTTTTTTTTTTTTTTAGTAGAGACAAGGTTTTGCCATGTTGGCCAGACTGATCTCGAACTCCTAGCCTCAAGTGATCCAATTGCCTTGGCCTCCCAAAGTGCCGGGATTACAGGCATGAGCCACCACATCCAGTCAATGTTCCTTGTGTTCTTACATTGATATCTGTATATTTGGTGTAACAGTTGCTTCTTATAATTTTTGGAATTGCTTTTGTAGAGGAGGACTTTTTCCTGAAGATGTATCTTCGGTGTTGGCTGGGTAGAGTACTCTGGTTTTCATTCTTGGTATGTGCAGTAGTGTAGTCTCTATACGATTTCTTCAGCTGTAAATGGTGTCAGTGGTGACCATAATTTTCTCAGTGGCTTAGGATGCAGTTGTTAGTGGAGACAGTGGTCAAGTTTTTCTGGGGACTGGGACACCAGGTGGACCAGTCCTCAGGCTCCAATCATGGCAGTGGTAGGCCAAGCATGCTTGTCCTTTAGCCCCAGTATGGCATATGTTGGCAATGTGTTAGGCAGTTTGGGCAGGACAATTATTGGACCTCTAGGCAGCTTTCTTTTGTGCCAGTAGTGGCAGTGGTGGTTCAGCTAGGTGGATGGGTTATTGGACACCTGGGTAGTGGATGTGGCGTGGGTAATGGCAATAGCACCAGTGGGACAACCCTCTGGTTTCCAAGCAGGCTTCACTTGTATTGGCAGTGACTACAACAGGCTGGGTGGGCCAGTCTCCAGGCATTCAACTGGTATGTGGGGGTGGGTGCCAGCTGTGGTGGTAGTGGTAGGTTAGATGGGCCTGGCCTTAGTCCCTCAGGAGAAGTATTCAGGTGCCAATGGTGGTGGACTGGGCTGGGCAATCCCCAGTCCCCCAGATAGCATGCTTGGTCACTGATGAGGGCAGAGCTTGGCCAGGTGGGCCTGTCCTCAAGGCCCCCTGTGGTGCCTGCAGGTGCTGTTTGTGGTAGGTAAAAGTGAGTTATCCCCAGGCTCCTAGAAGGATGTACAGGTGGAAGTGGCAGTGGCTGCACTGTGACCCTGTTACTAGGGAAGGCGAGGCTGCTTTCAGTTGCAGCAGTTAGAGGCAAGTGGCTGGGGGGCATGCACTTCAACTCCTGGTGGCAACTGTGGGGTGGGTAGCCTGTCCTCAGGACCCTTATAAATATGTGGCAGCTCCACTGCTTAAGGCCGTGGGGTTGCCGCCAGTGGCTTGCACTTTGACACCAGTGGCAGCAGCCTGCAATGATGGTAGCTGTGGGAGGGTGATGTCGATGGGGCTCCACGAATGTGGAGATAGATGCAGGGCTGCTGGATCTCAGGGCAGGACACAGTCTGGTAGGGGCTGGGCTTTCTAAGTAGCACCTTGCTATAGCTGCTTAGGATTTAGGGGATATGTGAGACTGAGTGTTAGCTCCCTTTTTGGAGCAATGGCATCACGTGGTCTGCAGGAAGCTCCCTGCGTTTGTCTCAGGGTCTGTGAGCGCTGAGGAGCTCTCCTATGGCTAGGATTGCAGGAGTGCACAGTAAGAATGTGGACCACCGGGGGTCTCTCACTTAATCCTTTCCCTATGCTGGGAAGCCTCTCAGCTTCTAAAATTTCTAAAAAAAATTTAGAAATTTTTGTTTTTAAAATTTCTATTGGATCCCTTTTTTATAAACTCCGATGCATTCTCTGATAAAATGCTTTGTCTTTTCCTCTATTTTCTGGAGCATGAAATCATATTGTAACCACCTATGGGACTATTTCTATTGCCTGTTTTATTTTTAACATTGTTTTTGGTCATGTGGTCTTATTTCCATACTTGCATGGTGATTTTTAATTGAATGTTAGACATCGTATATAACAATAAAAATTGTGAAGGATCTAGATGATGTTCTCTTTCTACGGAGAACACTTAATTCTTTTTCTGGCAGGTGAATAGCATATAGGGAGGTCACCTTGATCCAGGTGAGCCTGGCTTTCAGATATTTTTGGCAGAAAGGAGTCTTTAATTTCAATTTGCTTTTGCTTCTAGGGCAAGTTCTGATTCCTAGAGGGTACCCTTCAGGTGTCTCAACTGAAAGCCTGGGGTGTTTACTGGGGCTGCTCCACCTTAGTAGTTGCCCGGCTCCAACCTCTTTTTCTCCAACCAAAGACTCTATTCAAGTTCTTTCACTTTACAGTAGCTTCTTTCCGCTTAGTTTCTTGGCACCTTGCCCTGTGCACATGCAGCTGGAGACTTGACAAACAGCTATAGCGAAAATTGCATGTAGAATTTCAGGCTGACTCCCCTGCAGTTCCTGCCTCTTTGAGATCTGGGCTTCTCAAGTTCTGCCCGTGTTGGCCATCCAAACTCTTAACTTCTGTCTCTTCACCTCAGTGAGACTGTCACAAGCCTCATGCTGATGACTTCTACTTCTTTTCCTTATTCCACAAATCAGCAAATCCCCTCAGAGGAACAAATGGGGACAAATGTGAGGCTCCCCTCAATGTGCTTCCCTTGCCTTCTCTTTAGGATCTTAGACCCTCAAGTCCTATCAACCTTGGTTGATCTCTACTGCCCTCAAAACAGTTCATTTCAAAATTTTACCCAGATTGCTTAGTTATTCTTAGAGTTAGGAGTAACATTATATAATCTTTTCTATCATAGACAAGAGTGGAAATCATGTTACACATTATTTTATTTCATTCTGTATTCTAATTGTTTTGAGGGTGAGCCTTGGCTTATTGATTTTCATTTTTTTAAATAAAAGCATTTAAGATATAAAGTTCTTGTACATACACCCCTGTAGCTGTATCCCATCAATTTTTATATATTGTGGTTCCATTAGTATTGGGTTCTAAATATTTTCAATTGTTTACTATGATTTATTCCTTGATCTATGAATTATTTAGAAATGAAATTTTCATTTCTAAAATATTTGGGATTAATTTTTCTGTTTCTTAATGATTTTTAAGTTATTTTCACTTTGTTCAGAAATATGATCTGTATGATATCATTTCTTTGGAATTTATTGGAATTTATTAGGAATGTACTGGAATTTATTAGAAGAATGTATATTCTTCAGTTGTTGGGTATAACATTCTATTTCTATCCATTATATCAAGCATGTTGAGTGTCATTCAAATATTCCATATTCTTACTAAATTCTAACTTCTAGAGGTATCATTATAGTAAGTTACATATTGAAATCTCCCATTAAATTATGAAAATTTCAATTTCTTCATGTACTCATGTTAATTTTTACTTTGTTATTTTTGGTGTTTAAATTAAAATTGTTATAGCTCTCTAGTAAATTATATTTTTATCATTATATGGACAACATATTTATCACTAATATTGCTTATTGTCTTAAAATCTCTTCTCTCAGTTTTTAATAAAGCTAGCTTTTATTGGGTTAGTATTTTCTTGAGATATATATGTATGTGTATGCATGATATATGTAACATATAATTATGTATTCATATTTGTTCATTCTTTTATTTTCATTCTTTTACTGCTCTTAGATTTTAGATGTACTCAATATTTATTTTTTAACTAATTTGACAATCTGTATGTTTAACCACTGTATTTAGGTCACTTATAATTCATATATTTAGATTTATTTATATTATTGTGTGTTTTCTAGTTAACTTTTAAGATCTGCTGTCTCCTTTTAAGGTTTTTTTAATTTTCATTTTTAGGTTTTGAAAGGTTTTTTCTCTCCCACTTTTCCTGCTACTGGTTGGAGAATACTATGTTCTTTATTCTTCTCATGATTCTTTTGAAATTGTACCAACAGAACATCTTAATTATAGTTTCTTAGAAGAGATACCCTCAAGTCGTTTTGAAATTAGGCCCTTGTGCCTTTCAGGAAATATGAATTTGGCCCCCACTAGCATACGGCACACAGCACTGAGCATGGGATTCCAGTTTCTTTCTAGAGCAAATGCTTCTCATTCACCGTCTGGATGACTGTGTGCCACCATGCCAGTTCTCAGGCCACAAAGCTGAGTTTCTCAGGGCAGGAACCAGTTGCCCAGTGCCAGCTGCCTGAGTTCCAGACTCCTTCCTCATCAGGTGTTTTTCTCCCTGTCCCAGGGCACCTAGCAGTTCCCGATATCTCAGGCCTTTCTATCTTCAACTTTTCATGACTTTAGTTTTTAGTTTCCTCTTCATTTCTGGCATCTGGGCATTTTCATTTCTTGCTTTCATAGTTAGGTACATATTGTTTAAAGTTTTAAACAATCTATCCATAATTTATCTTGTTTGGAATGGAAAGGTAGTATCCAGGGTTAGCTCAATATACCCCTCTGAATTTGATATAAAGCCAGAAATTTTCTAAAACAGAAATTTGCTACTTCTGCTTTGAAGATCCCTACATCCAAATTGCCTTACCATTACAGAGTACTTCTTCCATAGTATATGGGAGACATGCTAGTGTCATATAACTAAAAATTCAGTCAGTAGGTAAATAGAGTACTTCATCACATGTCTGGAATTCAATATTAGTTCTATTCCCATCACTAACTTTGTGACTTTGAGTAATTTATTAAATCTGTCTAGCTAAACTCTTTTTTCTTATTTAATGTAGCTAGTCATACCTCTACCTACCTCTTATTTCAAAGAATCCCCTTGAATATTAAATGGAAAATTAAAAGGTAAAATGTTATGAATGAAAGCTCTTAATTTTTTTTCTTTCTTTTTTTTTTTTTTTTGTAGATATGGAGTCTCGCTCTGTCACCCAGGCTAGAGTGCAGTGGCGTGATCTCAACTAACTGCAGCCTGCACTTCCCAGGTTCAAGCAATTCTCCTGCCTCAGCTTCCTGAGTAGCTGGGATGACAGGCGCATGCCGCCACGCCTGGCTAATTTATTTTGTATTTTAGTGGAAACGAGATTTCACTGTGTTGTCCAGGCTGGTCTCGAATTCCTGAGCTCAGGCAATCTGCCCTCCTTGGCCTCCCAAAGTGCTAGGATTACAGGCATGAGCCACCGTACCCAGCTGGCTCTTAATTATTTTTAAAGAAGTATCTGTAGAGAGGTATTGTTAGTATTGTCATTTTTTTTAACCTTTATTTTAAGTTTAGGGGTACAAGCGCAGGTTTGTTACATAGGTAAACTTGTGTCATGAGAATTTGTTGTACAGATTATTTCATCACCCAGGTATTAAGCTTAGTCCCATTAGTTATTTTTTCTGATCGTCTCCGTCCTCCCACCCTCCACCCTTCGAAATGCCCCAGTGTGTGGTGTTCCCCTCTATATGTCCATGTGTTCTCATCATTAAGCTCCCACTTATAAGTGAGAGCATGCAGTATTTGCTTTTCTGTTCCTGTGTCAGTTTGCTAAGGTTAATGGCCTCCAACTCAATCTATGTCCCTGCAAAGGACAACAGTCAAGCTGAGAGCCAGGTCAGGAAAGAACTCCCATTCACAACTGCCACAAAAAGAATAAAATACCTAGGAATACAGCTAACTAGGGAGGTGAAAGATTTCTACAAGGAGAACTACAAACCACTGCTCAAAGAAATCAGAGATGACACAAACAAATAGAAAAACATTCCATGCTCATGGATAGGAGGAATCAGTATCATTAAAATGGCCACACTGCCCAAAGCAATTTATAGATTCAATGCTATTCCTATTAAACTACCACTGATATTATTCACATAACTAGATAAAACTTTTTTCAAATTCATATGGAACCAAAAAATAGCCCAAATAGCCAAGGCAATACTAAGCAAAAAGAACAAAGCTGGAAGCATCACACTACTCGACTTCAAACTATCCTACAGGGCTACAGTAACCAAAACAGCATGGTACTGGTACAAAAAGAGACACATAGGCCAATATAACAGAATAGAGAATCCAGAAATAAAGCTGCACACCTACACACTCTGATCTTTGACAACCCTCACAAAAACACATAATGGGGAAAGGATTCCCTATTCAATAAATGCTGCTGGGATAAATGTCTAGCCATGTTGTTGTCATTATTAATGTCTAGTTAACTACATCCATTGAGAAGAAGTGAAGCTTATGGAGGATAATAGCTACATTTCAACAACCCTGTAGCTTTGAACATAGTGCCCTGAGAAGAACAGATATTTAAAAATTATGGATGGATTAATGTAAAGAATCTATAGCAAAATTTGTAGACTAGCATTTGGGGGGTGGGGGTGTTGGAATGTTAATAATATATTTAGCTTTAGACCCCATGCCATAATTTTAGGTATTTGGTCAGGAAATATTGTCAAGGTATTGTTCCCTGGAGTAGAATTCAAGCAAATCCAAACATATTTTCAGTTATCAGTAGACACTTAAGCTTTTAATAATGGGTAAAACAAATTTTACTGCAAATGAATGATTGCCCTTGATAGCTGAAGTGTAGTAAAGCCTTAAATAATACATTAACTAATTGCTTCTTATTTTTGATGTTTGTTGTTAATGGTTTTTAATTGTAACATGAACTTCAATTCATTTGCTCCCAGAAACCAGAAAATAGTGAAGGTAAACATGGGGACTGCTACCAACCCCAGGAGCTAGTGAGGTACACTTCATGTTTCACCTATTTGGATGATATAAATTGAATTCTCTGCATGAAACCTTCAGACAAGTTCTTTACTATAGAAACCCAAAGTGAGAAAGTTGATTGCAGTAGCTATCCTGGGAAGAGTCTTTCTGAATGTGCTATTGCCCAGTATTGTAAAAAATGTACTTGTGGAATCTCAATGTGGTTTTTGGTCCCAGTGGGATAGTGTAGGCACAAGCTTTGCCAGCAGGACAAGGGAAAAATATTAAGGTTTCTCCATTATGTGTATAGAGCTAACCAAAATGTAGGAAGCTGTCAGGGAAGTCGAAACTCTAGCCATAACTGGTCTGAGTTCACTAGTGCCCTTCAGTTACTCCTTGATGTCAGAATCCCCAATCCCTGGGAATGAAGGAGAGTTGTTCCCACATGCCTTATTCCACTTGTTTAAGCCCCACTCTGGTGAATACAACCCATATTCCTTTAGTCCAGCAAGCTTTCCCTTCTTCTAGTCATTCTCTGAATTTGTATTAAACACCACCTATTTCATACCAATGTCCTACTCAAAGATATACAATGGCTCCCACTGTTTAGCTTTTTACTCCTTGTTCCGTGTTCAGAGCCTTCCACTGTCTAGTTCCGGTTTTGGTTCTGATTCTAATTCATCTTCATTAACTTCCATTGTGGTCCCTGGCTCCATCAGCCTGGTTTATATAGGACCTCGATGTGTTCTACTTGTTTCCCCTTGCATGCCTGGGACTCCTCTAGCAAAAGGGGTTTCTCTCTCATCTCCATTTATCTGAAACTTGTTTTCTGACTGAAGACAGATCTCCCTTTATTTGGAAAACTATCCTCTTTTAACCAAGTTCTCAGCTGTTGAAGGGTTCCACTCGTAATCTTGAGGAAAGAATATCCTTCTAGCCATCCACGTGAGACAAATCTATAAAAAATTACCTGGGTGGTGGGTGTTGCAGCTAGATGTCATTCTGAATTTTATACTTCTTTCAAAGCTAGTTCAAATCCCACTTTTTCTGGCCCATCCCAATGAGATCTCTTTTTCCTCTCAGTGGTTATAAATCTTGTAGACTTATGATTTAAAAGATATAACAGATAGAAGATAAAACTTCCCTGTATCAATATTTCCCAAATCTGAGAAACATATCAACCTTGCCAGTGGAAAAAAAAATTCTCCCTAATATTAACTTCAACTATTTTCAGAATGATACCTAAAATATACAAACATAAAATAAAGTGCAGATCCCTAGCAGTTTTATTTCATGTAAAAGTTATAGATTAAATAAATCCTCATAACCAAAATCAAGTTCACAGCGTGTCACAGATAATGTCATTTTGCTGAAATTAATTATGACAGATGATGTCACTTAACCTAAATCACCGATATAAATGTGAATATGGTTCCAAGTGCCACAGTGGAGGTCTCCTGGCCAACCTGTCACCCATTAACTGTGTAAGTTCTGGACACGTAGCCTCTCAGACCCTCAGTCTCCTCGTCTGTAACTTAAATATTCCTGGAAAGTATTTAATGATAGGGTTGAATTGTAAAAGAATGAATTAAATATGCATGTGAATTGCTCTGCATAGTGTCTGGCAGGTGATAGATGTTCAAAAGCTGTTACCTATTATTATCATAGTACAGTCATAGCAGTGTTCTAATTTGATCATTAAAAAACCCAAGTTTTAGTCAATTAAGTAACTGTCTTTTGGCTACCCAATTTCTTTATACCAAAATGCTCTGGTAAGAGTCTACAGTACAGAGAGAAGACATTATGAATTTATACTTCTTTCTGGTTATGGATTCGCCTAACTTGAACAATATGCCAAACTCTATAAAGCATAGTTAGTATACAAGGATATTTCATTTAATTTATTAATTTATTCCCAATCTTGTTCCTAAAAGGATTTGATGTGAAAACATAATAAACAGAAGAGAAAAACAAAATAAAGAGAAAAATGAAGAGAAGATAATGAAAAAAAAAGAGTCAGAGTGGAATATCAGTTAGGTATGCTATATGTTTCATTAAAGCCACTAAAGATAATTTAAATTTTCTGGTTCTGATATTGTGGTATAGTTATCTAAGGTATAACCATTGGCGGAAATGGTGACAGGTACATGGGACCTCTCTGTTCAATATTTGCAACTTACTGTGAATCTGTAGTTATTTCAAAATTAAAAGATTTTACATTACAAGTTGAATTTGAAGTGGTCTAGGCTTTCAAGGAACTGAAGTACAAGGGACTTTCTGTCTGCAGGTCCTCAAACAGGAATATTGCTTGAAGGAGTGATCTTGATTTCAACAATTTCCCTGCTTAAACCCAACGGTAGGCTGGGCGCGGGGGCTCACGCCCGTAATTGCAGGACTTTGGGAGGCCAAGGTAGGTGGATTACCTGAGGCCAAGTTCGAGACCAGCCTGGTCCAACATGGCGAAACCCTGTCTCTACTAAAAATACAAAAATTACCTGGGTGTGGTGGTGCATGCCTGTAATCCCAGCTACTCAGCAGGCTGAGGCAGGAGAATCGTTTGAACCTGAGAGGTGGAGGTTGCAGTGAGCCAAGATTGCGTCATTGCACTCCAGCAGCCTGGGCACCAAAAGTGAAACTCCATCTCAAAAAACAAACAAACAAACAAAACCCAACGGTGGTGATTTTCATGCATGTGACAACTTAGGTGAGCTCCAATGCTCACCAGGAGCAGAGGGCCAAAGATAAAGTCAGTAAAAGCCTACTTCTGGCCGAGGCGGGCGGATCACGACGTCAGGAGATTGAGACCATCCTGGTTAACACGGTGAAACCCCTCTCTACTAAAAGTACAAAAAATTAGCCGGGCGTAGTGGTGGGCGCCTCGTGAGGCTGAGGCAGGAGAATGGAGTGAACCAGGGGGGCGGCGCTTGCAGTGAGCCAAGATTGTGCCACTGCACTCCAGCCTGGGCAACAGAGCGAGACTCCATCTCAAAAACAAACGCCTGCTTCTGCATTAAGATGAACGAGCTTGTTCCATGGCTGAGAGGGAGGGACTATTACCTTTCGTGAGACCTCCATGACAGTATCTTTCAACTGGGCCTTTGATAAATATTGAATAACAGACAGTTTCAAGTGATAAAGATTAAAAATAGCTGCATTTTGGGTGGCTCCTATGGTCACATCATCAAATGCTTCCTCTTCATCCTCTCTAATATTAATGACTATTATTCATTCAGTGCTTTCTATGTGGCAAGTTCTATGTGACCCTATAGTGAATGCATTTTATTCTACAACTATCCTATTTTACCATGAGGAAACAAGGCTTGGAGGGGTCATTTAACTTACCTAGTGTCACAGAGCTGATAAGTAACGAAGTTGAGATTCTAACTAGGTTTGGCTGACCACAAAGCCAGTATTCTAACAACCATCTTATATTTCTACAGCGCACCAGCTCTCCTCTGAGCTGCTGGGGAGAACAGAACAGGAGGACTGGGCATTTCTTCACTTAGCAGTGCAGTCATGTTTTGTATCTGTGTTTGGTGTTTTATTAATGATTACAAACAAGTATTGAACCGTATTGAACCTGTTAGGTATCAGACACTGTGCACTTTGATTTTGATCTCTCATGGAATCTATTATTATATTAAATTAGTAATAGTTAGGTACCAATATTATTATCCCCATTTTATAGATGAAGAAACTGTGGGTTCGCAAGTTTAACTTGCTCAGGAATGCAGCAGTAGCGGTACCAGAATTTAAAGTCAGGCCTGTTTTAAGAACTGGTCCTCTTAAGTTGCGTTACAGCTTGGTAGTGAACTGAGGGCTGAGGGTAGGGACTGTCATTGTATATATATCCTGTGTAAGGGCCGTGCAACTGCAAAACCAACTCAGAAACTACTGGTTTGCATGCTGACAGCTATTCACTAATAACGCATGTAGAAGGAAGGAAATGCTTATGAATGCAATTATGATTGACAGATAGATAGATAGATAGATAGATAGATAGACAGACAGATAGATTCAGATAGACAGATTTTCTGGTGCAGTCTTAGTGCAGATATTCTGTCCTCAGGTGTGTCGTCTTCAGCAAATTTGACCATCATGATTACTGGCCACTTTGCCAAAACAGCATACTCTTGTGGTGAGGCTAAAGAATACGCATTTTATGCTGGTAATCTTGAATTAGAAACTTTTTCATTTCCCTGAACAATCCAGGTTTTCATATTTTTTGAAAATGAGGTCATATGATAAATAATTACATTTGGTGCTCAATGTATCAGGAAATTAGTCCCAATTCTCTACTTCTCTTAGTAAGGATAGACCTAGCCAAGTTGTCCTCAAACATCCTCTCCCACCCCTGAATGCCAGCCAAGCTCCAGGGCAGAAGGTAACAGATTTCCGGAATGAAGCCTTTCAGTACCAGCAGCCAATCACGTGGGAATGAAGAAGGCTGTCTCCTACAACTGAAACCACAAGGGAGTTAGAACAGGAGGCAAGATAATTACCTACCTGGAGAACAGCCAGGGAAGCAGCCCGGGCCTCTTGTGAAAAATGCCATGGGAAATGTAATGACCACATGTGGTAAGGAGGACCTCGGTTTCCTACCTGATCTGATAAGCAAGGTCAGGGCAGGACGCTGATCCTAGAGACAGAAGGGGCTGGTATTTATTATTTATCTAATGCTTGCAGCCAGCCAGGCTCTGCATGAGGCAAGGATCAATTTGAGCACCTACCTTAGGGCTTAAATTTATTCTCCGAGGACCCAAATTTGAGTCCTCATGTTCCCCCTTTTCTTACACTAAACTCTTGGAATCCAGGGGGCTTTGCTGATTTGTAGGGAGTGGACAATGACTTCACCATCAGAAGTTCACCCTGTATTCTTACACGTGTATTTCCCTAGGCTTCTCCTCTCGCCTACCCACCCACCTGTTGCTCATCCTTCAGGATTTCAATGTCTCTTCCCTGATGCCTCAGGATGGGATGGGAGAACTACCTTTGGGGATGTGTTGAATTTTGTAACATATTCTGCCATAGCACCTCACTGAAATCTAAACTCCTGTTTCTCCCACTAGCCTGGAAGTTTTTGCAATCAGGGGCAGTTCAGTAGTTTATTCAAGGGTAGTATCCCTGTTGGGCATGGTGGCTCACATCTATAATCCTAGCACTTTGGGAGGCCAAGTAAGAAGGATCGCTTGAGGCCAGGAGTTCCAGACCCACCTGGGCAATAGAGTGAGACCTTGTCTCTACAAATAATTTTTTTAAAAAAATGCCTGGGCATGGTGGTGCATGCCTGTACTTTCAGCTACTCTGGAGGCTAAAGCAGAAGGATTGCTTGAGCCCAAGATTTCAAGACTGCAGTGAGCCATGAGTGTGCCACTGCACTCTAGTCTGGGTGACAGAATGAAACCCTGTCTCTAAAAGAAAAGGAAAAAGAGAAAAAAAGGTGATATTCCTATACACAATTCATACATAGGGATATGATATAAGCATAGCTTGGAAGTTTCCCTGATTCTTAGGCAATATGTGCTAACGCTCCACAGTTTTGTTCCACCAAACAGCAGCTGATGCAATCAAACAAAGCTGATCCCAGCAAGCCACTAATGAATACAATACTGAACCAATGCCCATTTGCTTCATTATATATAGTCCTCATTTGCCCACTAGCAGACCTTCTAAGTTTCCCTCCTGGATCCTCCCAGCCTACATACTTCTCCAAGGTCACTTGCAGAAGGTTCTAGGACCTACAAGTCATGGTCTGAATCTCTCTGAGAATGTTTCTTTCACATTCAAGAGATTGCCTGGGCTGTACATAGGGCAAGAACTGCTAAGGAATTAATGCCTCAGGGGTGATCTACAGCCAGACACGTACCGCTTAAGCTGAGTCCCAGTTGCCCACAGTAGTAATCTGTTCACTGATGTCATTTAATAAAGTGAAGAGACTTTCCTCCCTGCCCTGCTCATTATTCCACTCTCTCACTGTGCTTCCTCTAGATTACCTCCCAATAAACTACTTGCACCAAAATCCCGCTCTTAAGGTTCATCTGAGGGAAATCTAACCTGATACACCTTACTCTTCCTCTTGACTGCATCTCCACGCTGTCTCGGAGGTGCTGGAACACGGTCCTCCCCATCCATGGCCCCGCTTCCATATCTCAGTGACCTCTGGCCTCCACCCTCCCTTACACCTCACACCCACTTCTACCAAGCAACCAATCACCTTGTAACAACTACTTGTTTAATAAATATTTATAGTAGTTGGTAAATATTTACCACAGTATTTATCATTTAGAAATTTAACATGTCTTCTTAACTATGTTAAAAGTTTTAGAACTGTTATTGTTTTTGGTTACTCATGATAGTGCTCTGGTTCCAAAACGGCCTAGGTTTTGAGTGGTCTGTTCCAACTTATTTTTTGTCCAAGTCCTGTTATTTTTTAAGTGCATGATTTTGCAAAACATGAGGTTTTGGAGGAGTGCATACAGTGTTTTAGTGTATAACCACTTGTATTTAGCAGAGTGCCTGGCATGTATAAGTTGCTCAATAGATATTTGGTGAATGAATGAATAGATGAATGACAGAATAAGCATTCTAGTCATCTCACTTAGACTTTAAAGAAGCCACAATTTTCTATGTGACAGAGACTCCATTTGCAATGGAGAAATCATTCCCTATGCCCATCTGAATTTTCAGCAATGTTTTAATTTAAACGATTACCTGCTTTATGGATTTAATCCTTAAGGTAGTAGAAGAAATTTTTGAATGCTCAAGGAAGGAGAATGTCCAAACAAAAAGTTCCTCCTAGAGTTTAAATCTTTATAATACATTTTATCTAACTACATATTTTTATTTCTAAAGAAGCACAACAACCTGTAAATCAGATGGTAGCTATTTATCTATTTTGCTGTCTGGATGTACATTGCTCTTATTTCCACTGTTTCTAAATTTTAAAAACACTATTCACTAACACACTATTATAAAGCTTGCAGTCAATTTATACAATTTAAGTAAATATATTTCAGCCAACACAATTAAAATGATCCACTTAACTCCAAGAGCGGTCAATTAATCAGCATGTACGGAATTGATTAAACATATTTTATGTGGAAGGCACTGCGCTAGGAATCATGAGGAGAGACACAAAAGTAGAAAATGACCGTAATTCTAGGTTTTTCATGGTTGGCCTTCAAATATTCTGCCCTCTTATGCACAGAAGTACAGGAGCCCCATTTTGGGATTTGGATGAGGTGGCAGCCATAATAATCAATACTCTCCACCCTCAAGGTGCTTTCATTTATTTAGGAAAATAGACACAGGTACAAGAACAACTTGAGATGGCAATACAAGTGGCACATATCAATCCCCCCCATTGTTCTCCACGGCCTAAGGGATCTTTGGGAGGCATGTGGGGAACACTGGAGGAGGGAGGAGATGAGTCTGGGGTAGATAGGGCATTCCAGAGCTCTACTTCTCTTTTCAAATTGGGCTTAAGCATGATTTCATTTTTTTGTTTGTTTGTTTAAGAGCCCACTGCTCAGGGGTAAGTTGAGAACCACAAGCAGAATCCATAAGAAGAAAGAATAGGAAGAAGGGTCTGGAATGGGATCCCTGTGAGTTAAGGTAGTATGGGAAAGCATTTTAAGGAACCACAAAGAGAAACAGTATCAAGTGAGCCTTGAGGTTGGATAAATTAAGAGAAGAGAAAATGGTAGGCCAACAACAAGGCCTAAAACAAAACAAAAAAGTGCTGCCTAAAATGTCTAGAAATCTGTAGCAATGTTTGTTTAACCTGAATTTTCTAAAAGTTTTTAAAAATGTTAAACATTTCTCACTTTGTTCACAGTCACCTCTTAAAGGCAATGGGCAAAAAATGTAGAGTTTGGGTCAGACATTTGTGGGTTAGAATTCTGCCTTTGAAATTTACAAGTCACTCAACCCTCAAGGCATTCATTTCCCCATTTGTAGAATGCAGAGGAACCATTAATGCTGGTAGAATTATGCACATGAAGTGGAACCATAGAAACGGTGGAGGAATCACTAATGCATCTCAGAATTACATACATGAAAGGTGTAGCCCACTGTACACTAAACCCTTAATTGAACATGAATGAAAAGAACCTACTAAGTTGTAACTGAGTTTTATGTCTTTAAATTTCTGACCATTCACCAGGATATAACTCCTGCTAAATAAGAGTAATATTGGCCTTGTTGCCTCCTATAATGGAAAAAAGAAGACTATCTATGCAAGAAATAATAATAACGAAGTGCAAGATAGTGCTGGCTATGCTGTGTGTGATAGAGGATAAAATAAGTGATTGATTTTTCACGAGACGACTGTGCTGTCTATGCTGTTTTGGGTATGTGTACATATGGACATGCCATTTCTTTTATTTACTCCTCATTCTTTTTCACCTAGACCAGGGCTTCTCAAACACTAATGTGCATATGAATCATCTGGACATCTTCTTAAAATGCAGATTCTGGGTCTGTAGGTCTCGGGTGGTGCCAGACAGTCTGCGTTTCCAGCAGGCTCTCAGGTGATGCTGGTGTTGCTTGTCTGTAGATCACACTTTGATTCAAAGGGCCTAGATTCTGATTTTCAGTCTTCAAAACCCAGCCCCTGGGTTCTTCCCTCCAGGAAGCCTTTCCTAACCTTGACACTGTCTCAGTCTTTGATAAAAATGCTAAGCAATTAAAACTGCAAGGCAACTCCTAGGCCCACCATAAAAAATACAAGATTCCCAGTTAAATTTGAGTTTCAGAAACAAACAAACAAACAACAATAACAACAACAAAAAACCCTTAGACTATTGCATGGGACATAGTTATGCTAAAAATCTATCCGTTGTTTATCTGAACTGCAAATTTACCTTGGTGTGCTGTAGTTTTATTTGCTAAGTCTGGCAACCCTACCTGCTACCCACCAATCCTGCCCCATTCCTAGCACATACAATTAGATTGCTGTCCCTTAACCTCTTCTAACCAGAAATTCCAGGGCAGGCACTGCCTCACAGGCCCTTGTTCATGTCACTGTGGTAACCTGGGGCTATTTCTAACTTTTCAGTAACTTCACAGAGATAAGCTCATTGTTGATGACAGGTCTTTTTCCTATTGGACTGTGAGCTACTTAGAAGTAAGGACTACATCTTCACCTGTGTCTTCCTTGTTTCTAGCAGAGTAAAATATGCACAATAAATATTTGCCAAGTTGAACTGAGCACAATTAGCTCAGATCCTGATTCAGCTGCTTTGGTTGATGGTAGAAAATGGCTTTGGCAGAGGTTGAAGGACCTTGAGGCTTTGGAAACAGGTGTAGGTCTGGGGTCAAAAAGAAGCATGTTAATCTTTTTAGCAAAGATCTTTGTTCTTTAAAAAAAAACTAATGAATCCAATCAAGGAATATTTGTCTCTTAATTTATTAGCATCAAACTCTCTCTTAATTTCAACTAGAATAAGTACATACTCTACCATGCCCAAAATAAATTGCTCCACCTCTCCATATGACTTCTTCTAAAGGTTCATCTCCTACCTTTTTCTTTACTTGCCTGTGGACTAAAATCACATTCACTTGGATTAACATCATGTGATACTTACTTTTTCTTCCTTAGTGATCTGCAATGGAGATTCGATGGGTCTTACAGAATAGAACTAAATTTAAGGATATGGGGTCTAAAAATGTCTCCTGATTGATGTTGGCCAAAGTGGCTTTCACCAGTCCCTCCACAACTGTATGTTTAAAAGCTTCTTTGCTGAATACTAAAGAGTCTTTGATTGTATCCTGAAAGATGTAACCATTTCCAAATGTGCTTTCAACGCTCAGCAGTTAAGCTTCACAGGTTGGAGTACAACTCCAAAGCCCCTGTCTTCATGAAAGTTACTGGTACCCAAGTCAACATTTGGAATGCTCGTGTTTTTAGGAAGGGAGGACTCAAAAGCCCCTGCTTATCTCTAAAGCTGTCTCTATCATTCAGCTGAATGAAACTGCGATAAGGTTGTTGCTATGTGGCAACTCTAACGTTCTCCTTCACGGAAGCTGATATAGGGGACTTTTTGCCTCTAAAACCACACTGAGTCATGGAAGGCCTGTCACTAGCAGCAATTTTATTTTAATTCATTATTCAACATTTACACAAGCTTAGGCTTCATTTGGTATATGTAATAGCTAGCAAGCCAAGTTTCTTTTATGAAAACCGAGAATCCAAACAAAGAGTAATTACTCTGAGAAGGGAAAAACCACCGTCAGTCAAATAGTGCCACTCTAAATATTGACACTGTATACTTTCTGCTCCAGGTTAACCAGTTAGAGCCCACTGGCCTGCAAGTATAATGCTGCCTCTGGAACAAAAACTACATGCAAAGATGAAGGTAAGGTATTTGATACAGGAAAATAATAGGGGAAAAGCTTAAAAGTCTGTGCAGCGGCACAGGAAGCAGAAATGAAATGGTCAATGTGATGAGGGAAAAAAGAAGAGTGCAGACCACATTAACAAGTTATAATAATCAGAGCTACCATTTACTGGTACCTTTTAGCTACCAGCCCCTATGCTAAACACTTTAAATGTGTTAGCTTACTTAGTACTCACACATACACACAAAGATTTGGAGAATGTTGCATAATGCCCATTTTGCCCCACTGTTCCTGAGGTCTACATTAGCAGCTATTAACACAGTAGGGGTCTTTGAGTCTTAAGAAATCAACTTTAAACAGCCTGTTGCTGTGGGTATCTTTATCATCCCACCTCCCAAAGTGGAGCTCTGTTACTATTTGCTTTGTGTCTTTCTTTTCCTTTATGACAATTTACATTGAGCATCTTTTCATATCAGGAATTTTCATGTGAAGATGCTGGGCCTCTGGCTGAACCCAGGCTAGAGGTATAGAAGCCTGTTCCCAAGGCAGAAGCAACTTTCTGATCCTAGAAAGCCAATGACTTTGGGTGAAAACAGTCACATGCCCTCAAAAACAATGACTTTTGACTTTCTCATTTTAAGCAGTCAGGCCCCAACGGGATATCATGGTGGAAAGTGAATCCCAAAACATATATTGCCAGAAAATATTTGATCATGTGCTCCAATCCCCTCATTATGCCAGTGAAGAAACAGGCTCAGAGAAGTTAAAAACCATGCTCAAGTTCACATAACCAGTTAGACTTAAACCTAATCTGCATTCTGTTCTCCATACCAGTCTGCTAACTGGATTCTCTTATTAAGTCAATGGTAACTGGGAAGTCAAACAAATTTGAGTCTTGAAACCCAGTTATTCTTTATTGGAGACTCACCCTGAGCAAGAATCTAAAACTATGAATCCCCTGTACACACTCCTATGCAGATTTGAAAATCCAACTAACAGACTCAAAGGCTGAGTACCATTTTCTTGCTACTGAACAGAGTTGCCCTCTTTCCCCTCATTACTGAATACTGGGGTTAACAACAGCAACCCTTCACCAGTCTATAACAGTGCAGACTCTCCCATTGCCAGGCACACTGCTCAACAAAGCTGTTGAAATGTGTGACACTGATAAGAGAAAGAAAAGGTTTTTTTCCTTCTAATACCATACATTTTATTAGAAGTCAGACATGGTTATTGTCTAAAATAAGAAAATGAGGATAATGCAATAAAATGCAAAGACATCTAAAATCTCACCATCCAGAGATAATCACTGTCAATATTTTGTCTCTCTTCCTGGGTATTTTTCTATAGATAATATATGGGTATGTGTGTTTCTCTGTACTTAAGCATAATTCTCTTACCAAAAAAAAGATAGTATTACATTTTGTTTAATAATTGTTCAATTATAAATAACAAATATATTCTCATGTTAAGAAATGCACTTTGATAACCTGTTTGATGGATGCAGAGCATTTTATTATGCATTCAATTCACTTAGCAAACATTTATTGAGTGACTGCTTTATCCTCAGGTACCAGGGACACAGAGGTGAATAAGGCAATCAGCAGCCCAGTGATATAACCTCATGGAGTTGTATCATGGCACCAGTCAAAGTTCTGAAGGTTGAACTCTTAGGCCTATCTAGCAAGGGTGATAGCTAGCACCCAAAATGCTGTGATGGTAGTCCCAGGATACAGTTACTTAAAGCAAGGAGATGTTTAATACTTTCTCATATCTTCTCTCCTCTTGCTTTCTGATCCTGTTCTTACTGTAGAGTCTGATGCATATTATGTATACAAATTCTTAGAGATTGAATGACAATTGTTATTTAATATATGAATCTGTTTTTAAAACAATACATTTTAAAACAACTTCCTTCCCAGCAATTTAATGTTAACAATCAAAGAGCATTGCACAGAGGTTACCTTGCAATTATTTATACTATACTATACTATACTATACTATACTATACTATACTAGTCTATTTAATAAAAAACTGTACTACTATATTCTATTCTGTGGTATGCTATATTGTACTATTCTAAACTACGCTATACTATAATTTCTACTATGTGAATAACTTGTTACGTAGTTGTTATACTTTTGTCCTAGCAACCAGCCTACCCCCAAAAATGCCTTTTCATTCACTATCCTTGGTAGGTAATGCATCATTATCCCCCTTTTAAGTATGGAGAAAGTGAAACTCAGAGACATCAAGTAACCTGCTGAATATCCCAAACTAATAGCTGGTTGGAGTCTAGGCCAGAATGCAGACCAGTGCTTTGCTTCTTACTTTAGCTACAGAGCATCAGTAAGAAAGCAATTAAATTCAAATACAAGCAAAGCAACCATGCTTCAGTGGATGAATGGAAGACAGCAGACCTTCCTCAGTCCATGGAGTGGCAGAATGAGTGAGAAGAGTTTTAGAATCATAGGGGAGTGGGTTCAGATCCCAGTTCCGTCACTTACAAGCTCTGTACCCTTAATAAGTTTCTCAACTTCTCAGACTCAGTTTCCTCATCTTTAAGCAGGGATTTGTAGAACAGTGGTGAGGATTAAAGATGAAGTGTATAAAAGTGCCTTGTATAGGGCCTGCACGTGACAGTGCCAAAGAAGAGGATGCTGTTGGTGACAGCATCACCATCATTATTATTATTACCTCCTCTGAGAGGAAGGATGTTTCCTTTCCCAATCCTTTATTAGAATATTCAGAAGCTGAAAAAGTGTGGTATTGCTCATCCGCCATGAGGCTCTGTTTACATCTTGAATTACTCAAATGAAATATAAAAACAGCTTCACTGCATCTTAAAGTGCTCATTACTTTAATTCAAACAGCACAGAGTTCCCCTCAAAATAAATGACTCTGTCCATCTGTTTATTTCTCTCTGCTAAACTGATTTCATGCTTTTCTTGGGCTGGTAAGAAACACTTCAAAGACAGCTGATGTAAACTAAGTAGGGAAGTCTACAGCCCACATTACTGGGCTCCCAGTGCCTCTGACAGACTGAGAGGAGCAAGCACATGTTATCCAGTCACTGCAGATCAGGATGCCCACCACCACAGGCACTGCCATTCTGAGGTCTACTTTAGGGAAGGATTTGTTTGAGTGCTAGTTTTTTTCCATTTTTATATCAATTTCATTCTTGTTTTGATAAAAGGTTTTCACATTTTGTATGATTGAACATAAGTTTATTTTTTAATCATTTAGATCATCACTGTCATAGAACACAATTTAAATCAAAATCTTGATTATAACTCATAATTAATGATTTGGGGTAAATAAAAGCCAGAACAATAAATTTTGTGGAATTGATATATAAAAATTTGTAAAACATATATATGTGTCAGTATTTTGTTACTCTTCCAAGCACTGAAAGCCTATCAACAGATCACCCAGACATGTGCAATAATTAAATTTAGTTGTCTTCAATAATTTTCTTATCAGTCATATAAAAACCATTAATTTCCATGTTTCTAAGTTCTGTCATTATCTGTCAAAACATATTTAACTGTTTGTGAAATAATTAATCTCTTTAAATATTTAGATGTGTTATATATGGACTTCTATTTACATTCTTGCCCCAGGTCCAACAAAGGTGGGGGTGGGCCTAATCCTGGTGCTTGAACCTGTTTTTCTGAGAGGGCAAGTGCAAGACTGACCAGGAAGACAGGGAAGTTTTGACATGGTAATCTCTTCTTTTACAATTTTACATAGAATCAGTCTTCTATGTATCAAATAGACAAGGTTCTCAGATTACTAAATTATATATAACTAAAAAATATGTATTTTTTTATTGATACATAATAAATGTACATATTTTGGGGGTACATGTAATAATTGGATACATTCATATCATGTGTAAAGAACAAATCAAGGACAATGTCCTTGGTGATACTTAGACAAACTTGAATTCAGTATTACTCTAATTCCTAAACAGTTATATAACATGCAGAAAATTGAATTAGGAAAATAATTACCTAAAATTTTACCATTTCCACGATTCACTCATTTTTACTTTTCTATATGCCACCTCAGTCCACATCATTTGTATTACTAAAATTAGTACTATGTTTTAAATTATAACCTAATTAAAATTTTTATATTCTATTTTTTTCTTCTGTTCAACAGTATGGTAGAAGTAATTTTTTTCATGTTGCTACAGAGTCATCACAAATGATGAAAAGTATTTCATTTATTCCATCTATTTTGTATTGCAAATTTTAGTTGTCTCCAATTCTTTATTATTAAATATGTTGCAATGTATTATTTTCCCTTTCTCTGCCTGGCCCTATTTGGGGGGGTTACATGGTAGAACTAGTAGTAATGTTGATAGTAGTAGCAGAAGAAATCCACAATCCATTATCCAGAACCCATGACCCAATTATATCTTGGAATTTTGATCTTAGAAAGGTCATATGATAAGTCATATGACCATATAAGTCATATGAAAGGTCATATGAAAGGTCGTATGATAAGTATGTTATTTATCATGCAAAACTCTCAGCAGTGTCTGAAGCAACACCTCACAGTCAACCCCATTGATATTTCAGTAGTGAAATGTGTGAATAGTCTAAGTGCACACACACACACACACACACGTTGAGGAACTATCTACTCTTATTTTCTCAAGATTTTTTATTGGAAATAAGTGTTTAATTATATCAAATGTTTTTCAAAATCTTTGGAAGATGCAGTAGTACATGCCTGTAATCTCAGCTACTCAGAAGGCTGAGGCAAGAGTATCACTTAAGGCCAAGAGTTTAAGGCTGTAATGTGCAATGATCATGCCTGTGAATAGCCACTGCACTCCAGCTTGGGCAACACAGTGAGACCCTGTCTCTAAAATTTAAAAAAAATCTATAGAGATCATTATATTTTCTTTTTAGAGCTATTAATATGGTGAATTATATTAATAAATTTTCTAGTATTGAACCATCCTTGCATTCTTGGTATAAACCACAATAAGTTATGATATATTATTTTCTTAATGGAGTGTAGGAGTCTTTTGCATATTTTGTTCAAAAGTTTTTAATCAATATTTACAAGTGATACTGTCTGTAATTTATTTGTGCTATCTTTATCACATTTAGCTATCAATATTGTACTTGCTTCACAAAAACCATTTGAAAGTGTTTTTCATTTTCTACAATCTGAAACAATCTATGGGGCTTTGAGGCTATCCAGTTTCTAAAAGTTTGGGAGAATTACCTACAAAAAATATCTGGGCTTGTGCTTCCTTTGGGGGTAGTTCCTTGCTAACTTTTTCTTTCTTGCTTCTGTGGAAATTGGTCTTTTTGAGCTTTCTATGATTTTGAGATCAGTTTGCTAAATTATACTTGCCTAGTATATGTTTCCTCTAGTTTTTCATATTTACTTGCATAAAGGTGTGCAAAGCAGTCTCATGATTTTTTTAAATGGCCTCTATATCAGTAGTTAAGTTGTCTTGTCATTTATTTTTATATTTTCATTTTCTCCCTTTTCCCTTGAGCTGATTGTCTATTAGTTTTGCTATTTTGTTGATTTTTTTCAAAGAATGAGAGCTTTGATTTCTTAATTTGACCTACTGATTTTCTGTTCTGATGTTCTGCTCTGCTTTTATCATTATGATCTCCTTTCTTGTGCTTGCTTTTGTTGTTGTTTCTGGTTTTTAGAATTAGGAATTTAATACTTATTTTTATTTTTTTACATTTTCATTGATATACATGTTTAGGGCTGTGAATTTTCCTCTAATCACTGCTTGAAATGTATATGATATTATTATATGTAGTGTTTTCATTTTTTTCATATTTCTGTAATTTATACCTGTAGCCAAAGGAATTTTTTTAATTTCTTGCTTAATTGCATTATGATTAGTAAGTGTTGTTTTCAATATTTCTATTTTATGGAATCTACTTTGTGCCCTAGTATACAATTACTTGTAGTGAAATTTCCATCCACACTTGAGAAGAAAGCATATCCTCTATTATCAGGGTACAATATTACATATATCTCCAAAAGATCTATGCTATTGATCATGTAGTTTAGATATTTTGTGTCATTACCTATATTTTTTCCACTTGACCTCACTTATACTGAAAGTACTGTTAGGAAGTTTTTAATTATTGGTGTGTTTCTGTCTATTTCTTCTCACATTCCGGTACTTTTTGTTTTATAAAAAAATAGATATTCAAACCCATTATATCTTCATTTTCTAATGTGGCTTTAATATACAGTCTTTACCCCATTTACTGCTATTTACCTTGAAGCCTACTTTGGTATTGAGATTGCATCACCTGATTTCTTATTGTTTCCATTTGCCTGTTAGTCTCTGTCCATCCCTTTATGTTCACCTTGTTAAATCTCCTATTTGAGTGTGTCCTTTACACAGCATGGAATTGAATTTTACCTTATATGCAAATTTGAAAACTATTTTATTAAATAGACAGGGTCTCACTCTGTTGCCCAGGCTGGAGTGCAGTGGTACAATCATGGCTCACTGCAGACTCGACCTCCGGGCTCAAGTGATCCTCCAGCCTCAGCCCCTTGATAGCTGGGACTACAGGTGCATGCCACCACGTCCAGCTAATTTTTTTTTTTTTTTTTTTTTTTGTAGAAATGCGGTTTCGCTGTGTTGCCCAGGCAGGTCTTCGACTCCTGAGCTCAAGTGATCCACCTGCCTTTGCCTCCCAAATGCTGGGATTCATACTTACTAACATAAATATAATCCTTAGTCTCAGTTCTGTCATATCACCTTATTTGTAATTATTGGGCGCATTATGTTGTATTTACTGATTTTGTTTCTCAATTTGGGGTATCCTCTTTGCTTTTCAAAAAAATTAGTATTTTAGAAGGTTCTTTTTTTGTTCTAGTGGTTACACTTATATTAATATTTTTATAGCATCCTTAATTCCTTCTTTACTTGCTTAATCTCTCCCTCAGTTTAAAGGCACCATTTCATTCCCATCTATTACTTATATAACAGTCAGTGATCTTATTCTACAGTCTCCCTTTTTCTTCTCTTCTGTCACTTTTCAGTTGCATTCTTTTTACTGTATCAGAATATGTAATATTTTTTAACCCCTTATGTACTCTATTCTTGTTTTATATCTATAGTTAAACATACGAAATATTTATCATCAGTCCTTTTGCAAAGCTTTCTGATTTATCTTTTGGTTGGATGATGTGCTAGAAGTCTTAATGTGTACAAATTATCTCATTTAATTCCCATAATAATCTTATGGGGAACTTACTGTGGTTATTCCCATTTATGAGATAAGAAAATCAAAATTTAGAGAATGAAATATCTAACAAGGGAAACTTCAAAGTTAGCTAAACAGAAAACAACAAGAAAGCAATACCAGCAAATTATGAAAAGAAAAATGTTAAATCACCTACATATCCACCATCTTGTGGTTACTACTGTCAATATTTTACACTATCCCCTTTCAGTAAATACACATGAGATTATGCTGAATAAATTGTTTTGTAAACTGTTTTTTCACTTAATATATGGTAAAAATATTTTCTTGTCAAAAATATGTCCGTATGATTATATTTAGTGACTATGAAGATTCCTTGTGTGCATGTAGCACAATCTATTTAATTAATCCTCTATTTTTGATCATTTAGTTGTCTCTTTTTTGTTTGTTTGTTTATAAGTAATGCTGTGATTAATTTCCCAAAGGCCAATTTTTTTTTTCACATGCCTTAATAACTGCCTTTGGGTTTCATTTTAAAAGTTAATGTCTTATTTTTAAAATATGCATATTTTAAAAGAGTTAACGGCCTGGAGCAGTGGCTCATGCCTATAATTACAGCACTTTAGGAGGCCAAGGCAGGCGGATCACTTGAGATCAGGAGTTCAAGACCAGCCTGGCCAACATGGTGAAATCCTGTCTGTACTAAAAATATAAAAATTAGCTGGGTGTGCTGGTGGGCGCCTGTAACCCCAGCTACTCAGGAGGCTGAGGCAGGGGAATTGCTTCAACCCAGGAGGCAGAGATTGCAGTGAGCCGAGATCACGCCACTGCACTCCAGCCTAGGTAACAGAGTGAGGGAGACTCCATCTAAAAATAAAATAAAAGAGTTAACAAAAATTACATTTCTATTAATCTAGCATATTTCTGATCAGAATAATGTCACTTTATTATATTTTTGAACTGCACTCAATATATTGAGATGTTTGGTAACAGAACTCTGTGCAAATATACACACTCATATTTTAAATGCAAAAAAATTAATAATATATTTCTATTAAAATAATTTTAAAACATTTACCACTAAAGGTATGGCAAATATTTCTGTAGACCAGAAACATCCAAGGACAAATGGGACCTAAAACTTTGGTCCTACTGGACTTCCAGAATAGAAGCAAAGGCAGCCTAGCGTTCATTCCCAAGAAAAAGGGATCAGACATACCTACTCATGATTCACACTGTGGGAAACATTCTGGGATAAAGCTTTGTCAGTGAACAGAGGCTGAAAAAAGTTTTAATTACTGCCTGAGTCTGTGGATGGCATCAAGCTGAATGGCTGGGTGATTAAAGATATAGTCCCATGGAACAAGAGCTCAGGGACTCCAAATACAAGACCCATTTATGAACTAGAGACCCAAATATGGGGCCCCTGATGAAGTCAACCAAATGACATCCACATAGAGAAGGTTGAGTGCAAAGAGAAAAACATAGCAGAACTCCCACACAGAATGAGCTTGCATGGAAAATGTCAAAGTTCATGAGGAAAACTGAGATATGAAAGATGCCTTCCTGTCCAAAAGAGTTTAACTTTGAGGAAATACATATGATAGAGGATTCTGAAAAACACTTCAAAATAAATATATTAATCATCTTTAAATAGATAAAGGAAGCAAGAACAACTATAAAAGTAGTAAAGAAGTTCTAGAGGACTAGTAAAGCAACCAGCTAGAAATCCTGAAAATGACAAATATATTCTTTTCAAGAATGGAAGAACCCACAAGGCAAAATAAACACCAGATTGACACAGCTGAAAAGAGAATTAATGACTAGAAACATAATACTAAAAAATGCACCCAAATTGCAGAATGAGAGATAAAAAGAAGGGAAAATATGAAGGAGCAATTTAGAAGTTACAGGTAACAGATTGGGAAATATAGGTGTAAAGCTCAAGAAATAAGAGTTGGAATGGCAGAAAAGCAGTGTTGAAAAGATGTTAGCTAAGATGTTAACTCAACTAAAGGAAGACTTCATTTACCAAATAGAAACAAACAAACAAAGAAACCAAAAACAACCACTGAATTGCACTCAGGATAAGTAAAAATTAACTCCTGGACGTTTCAGAGTGAAACTGATGGATACAAAGTTTCCTATTATGGTATATTGATGAGATTACATGCTTTGTTTTAATACTTTGGTCACTATTATTGGCTTTGTCCTTCTTGATACAATTCTAAAATACATACGGCTAAATAATGGAACACTGCCTTGTCTTGCTCACAATATAATAAATTATATGACTTAATGAATTTTTTCACCTGAACCTACAAGGACTTCAGTATATACCTACATTTCTCCAATTTTTAGCCACCAAGTACCACTTAAATGCTATTCTTCATACATAAAGACAACAATTTTAGGTTAAATTTTTAAAGATTTATAATAAAATATTTAAAATTTAAACTAAAACATTAATGATAATTTCATGTGTCAACTTTATGTCAAGTTTTTATTGTTTGCAATCTATCATCAACTTATCCACACCAGGCCTGCTGTGAACTTTCCCCAGATCTACCCAGTCCCTCTCAACATGGCCATATGTCTTACCTCCTGGCAAAAGCTGCTCTAACCACAGCTCACTCTATTCCCAAGATTCTAAAACCTAGCTACTGCCACCAAGTCTGCATTAAGACTTGTATCTCAGCTGACAAGGAGAGGATGCCACACCTATGCACTGGCTGGAGTGGACCCTTGGGTATTCTGGAGTCTCCATGGGTGCCGGGAAGGGCCAGGTGATGAACAGAGAGCAGGGCCTCAGGTGGACTTCAAACACTGGAAGAGGAGAGGCAAAGGGAACCAGAAGATAAGTGTGTCAACCTTTCTCCCACTTCCATCCCTCTCACCCACTCACCCCTTCCCAAGGGTTATTCTGGAACACATAACATGGTCTTAATGATGACATCTCTGTAAGAATAAGTGACTGAGCTGTATTTGGTATGTAATTTGACCACCTCAATAATGCACTATCTTGCATTTGATCTCCCTCCTTCCCTTAATCAATTCTCCTTTTCCCTAACTTTTCCTTCCCTGAGATTGCACCTACCAATAAAGTGTTAACAGATAATCTTTGCCTTAGGCTCTGTCTTCTAGGGAACCTGGGCTAAGACTATATTACTATCTGACAGATAACTTGAGCCACAGGCCATGTTCTGTATCCAGTCAATTTCTCTCTTTACTCTTTATAGTCACTATATTAGAAAATACAAATTTACAGTCACAGCTTGTCAGGAATGGTGGCAAGTTTTTGGTGACTCTGACAAATGGTTCTAGATTGAATATGGACATAGAAATTATGAAGGGATTTTCCAGTGAAGACTACTTTCATCATTCAGTCAGATGCTAAATCAATGAGCATATTGTATTCAAAAGCCAGAAGGTTGAATATTTCAACTTGAGAGATAGCAGCAAATGGATTCTCAATTTTGCTCTTATTACATTATTGCATTTGATTTTGAAAAGTATTTCTGCATGTCCTTGTAGTTCTCATTTTCTGATGAATGTATAAAATCAAGTGATGGAAAACATAATATTCTTGGTAGTTATGTTATTTGCACCACACTTTGGTCTTTGCAAGGGATCCTAACACTTTATCCTCAACACTAAAAAAAATTTTTTTAAACTGAAATAGGCTTATATGATTTAAAACACTTACATGAAGAAACAACAGACGGTTAGACTCCTAAAATCATGGAAGTGGTCTTCACAAGAATTATGAGAGCCATGATTTTATTATTTTTATCAGACCCTTGTTTTTTAACATGTTTTTATGAAATGTTTTAACACACAGAAAAGTCGAAAGAATTGTACTGTGAGCACTCGTAACTACCTAGATTCTACAGTTAATATTTATTACATTTGCCTTATACATTTATCAGTTTTTCCATACTCCTATCCATCCATCAATTCATTTTATTTTGATACACTTTAAAGTAAATTGAAGCATGCATTAACTAGAGTTCAAAATTTTGTATAGTTCCTTGTGAAAAACAGAATGTACACACACTGAATGCATAAATCTCAAATGTACTGTTCTATTAGTTTTGACAGATCTAAACAAACACTTATGTTACCCAAACTCCTACTAATATAGAGAGAAGTACCATCATTCCAGGAAGATCTCTCATACCTTTTCCCAGACAATCCCCACATCTGTCTCCCGGAGACAATCAGGTTCTGACTTTTTTTTTTTTTAACCATAGATTAAATTTGCCTGTTCTAGAACTTCATATAAGTGAAATCACAGAGCATACAGTATGCATTATTTTTTTGTAAGCATAACATTTTTCACATAGCATAATATTTTAAAGATTTGCCCAACCCATTGGGTGTGTCAGTAGTCCATTCTTTTATATTTCTGTGCTGTATTACTTTGTATAGATATACCATAGTTTATTTAATTACTCTCCTGTTGGTGAATATCTGAGCCATTTCCAGTTTGTAGCTATTATAAATAATCCGGTTATGAACATTCTTTTGTAAGTATTTTTGTGGATACGTTTTTTTTTCCTGGTTAAATACCTATGACTGGAATTTCCGAGTCATAAGGTCAGCGTATGTTTACTTTTATAAGAAACTGATAGACATTTTCCCCCAGATGATTGAAGCACTTTAAAGGTCATCAGCAATAGGAGAGCTTCAATGGCTTCACATCCTTGCTAACATTTGGTGTTGTCTACCCATTGCAGTGGGTATGTAGTGTTCTATGAGTATGTCATTATGGCTTTAATTTGCATTTGCCTGTTGATGTTGAGCACATTTGCATGTGCTCAATAGCTATTTGTATATGTCTTAAGAAGAATATTTGTCAAATATTTTACTTGATTTATATTGAGTGATTTGTCCTTTTATTGGGTTGTAGGGATTGTTTATGTGTCTTGAATATGCATTTTCCACCAGATATATATTTTATAAATATTTCATCCTAGTCCATGTCTTGTCTATTCATTTTCTTATCAGTGTCTATTGATGTGCAAAAGTTCCTGATTGCAATGAACTCTAATATATCATTATTTTCTTTTGTGTTTATTGCATACTGTCTTGCCTTAGAAAAATTTTTCTACCTCCAATTTGCAAAAACATTATCTACTACCTATCTGGATGTCTTAGTTTTTATATTAACTTTATGATCCACCTTGAATTAATTTTTGTGCATAGTATAAGGGAGAGGTAAAAGTTCATTTTTTTCTCATATGGATATATATAGTTGTTCCACAACCATTTGTTGAAAAGACTTTGCTCTCTCTATTGGATCAAAAATCAATTGAACATCTATAGAACACTTTATCCAACAAGAGCAGAACACACATTTTCCTCTAGTGCACGAGAATCATTTTCCAGAGTAGAACATATGTTAGGCCACAAAGCTAGTCTCAATAGATTTAAATCACTGAAATCATACAAAGTATGCTCTCCAATTATAATGGAATAAAGTTAGAAAAATGAGAGAAATCACAAAATGCAGAAATTAAACAACATTGTTCTAAATAACTAATGGATCAGAAAAGAAACCACAAGAAAAGGAGAACACTTTGGGATAAATGAAAACAAAACCACAAAATATCAAAACATACAGGATGCAGCGAAAACAGTGCTTAGAGGGAAATTTGTAGCTATAAAAACCTACGTTAAAATTAGAAAAATCTCAAACCAATAATCCAATCTTCCGCCTCTAGGAAATAGAAAAAGAAAAGCAAACTAAATCCAAAGCAAGAGAAAGAAATGAAAGATTAAAGGTAAACAAAATAGAGAAGAGAAAAACAACAGAGAAAATCAATAAAAGCAAAAGTTAGTTCTTTGAATAGATCAACAAACATTGCCAACAGTCAGATGAAAAGATGCTCAACATCATTAGCCATTAGGGACATGCGTATTGAAACCATGCTACTACTTCACACCCACTGCGATTGCTATAACAATAGTATTTGTTTTCCTTGAGATTTTCTTTTTCTGTCGAATTTTATTTTAAGTTCCAGTGTACATGTGCAGATATGCAGGTTTGTTACATAGGTAAACATATGTCTTGGTGGTTTGCTGCACAGATCAATCCAACACCGAGGTATTAAGCACAGCCTTCCTTAGCTGTTCTTAATGCTCTGCCTCTCTCCACCCTTATCCCCACCCCAGCCCCCAACAGGACCCAGTGTGTGTTGTTCGCCCCCATGTATCCATGTGTTCTCATCGTTCAGCTCCCACTTATAAGTGAGAACACAAGGTGTTTGGTTATCTGTTCCTGAATTAGTTTGCTGAGGATAACAGCTTCCAGCTCCATCCATGTCCCTGCAAAGAACGTGATCTCATTCCTTTTTATGGTTGCACAGTATTTCATGGTGTACATGTACCACATTTCCTTTATCCAGTCTATCACTGGTGGGCATTTGAGTTGATTCCACATCTACGCTGTTGTGAATAATGCTGCAATGAACATATGCATATGCAAGTATCTTTATAATGTAAATATTTATGTTTCTTTGGATATATATCCAGTAATAGAATCGCTGGGTCAAATGGTATTTCTGCCTCTAGATCTTTGAGGAATTGCCAATAATAATTATGGGCAAGGATCTGGAGAAATTGGAACGCTCATACATTGCCACTGGGAATGTAAAATGGTGCAGCTGCTGTGGAAAACAGTTTGGCAGTTCCTCAAAAAGTTAAACATTGAGTTACCATATGACCTAGAAATTCCTCTCCTAGTTATATACCCAAGATAATTGAAAACATTGTTGATATAGGACTTGTACACAAATGTTCATAGCATCATTATTCATAATATTGCAACAATGGAAGCCACCCAAATGTTCATCACTAGACGAATGGATTAACAAAATATAGTGTAATATACCCATTCAATGGAATAGTATTCAGCCATTAAAAGGGAAAGAAGAAATACTGATACATGTACAACATGAATGGACCTTGTAAACATGACACTAATAAAAGAAGCCAGACGCAAAAGTCTATATTATATGATTCGGTTGATATGATGTGTTCAGAATAGGCAAAACCATAGAGATTAAAAACTAGATTAGTAGTTGCCAGGGGGTGGGGAGTAAGGAGTAGGGGAGTGACTGCTAACAGTTATGGGTTTCATTTTGGAGTGTTCTCAATGTTCTGGAATTAGGTAATGGTGATGATGGCACAATATTGCCGGTATACTACAAAAACCATATGCTTTATAAAATTGTATACTTTACAATGGTGATTTTATATAATGAGACTTTTTATTACAATACAATTAAGTTAAACAATGAATTGATGGCATAAGTTTGAATCTATTGCTGAGCTTTCTAGTCTGTCCCACTGATCTATTTCTTTCTTATACCAGCACCACACTGTCTTGATTACTGAAGCTTTATTGTAAGCTTCAAAGTCAGGTAGAATAAGTCTTCTGGCTGCACTCTTCTTTTTTAACATAGCTTTGAATATTTTAAGTGGCCCTTGGCCTTCAAAAACTTTGGTGTATAATTTCTTTTTCACAGGAAGCATATACCAGTGTATTAAAGCATACTTGTACCTTACTGCCTTGTTAGCATAGCAAAGCGAAAAAATACACACATGGTGTAATTTGCTTATATTCACAGAGGTCAATATTTTCTTCAGCACTAAGTCATGACCAGAAGGAACCTTGGTCACTCCCAACTGCCCTTTTTGAATAAATCAGTCTGTAGATTGGTGTTCAGATAAGACATCTTTGTGTGTATGTGGAAATTCATTTTCTTGTGGAATATCTGCCTGGTGTTTCATCAGTATGTATCACAATATGCCTTTTTCTGTTTTATCTTAGTTCACAAAATGCCATTACCTAAATTCCTGTACATGAATTTTTTTCTGTGATCAACAAAACAAAAGCTAATCATCACTTCTGCCTCATACAAGCACCATAATATTCCAGGACCTGATTTGTGCACTCTGTATCACTGGTTTTTTCCAGTCGTGAGCCTGTATACGAGAGAGTAATTGCTCTCCCACATTGTAAGCTACTGTTGTTATGCTATGTCCATCTGTCTCATTTGATAAAGGAATTTCACCAATAGGTTGTCTTCTTTCTCTCTGAGTGTAATATTTGTTATATTGGGTATCATTTCCTAAGCTGCTCAGGAGTGACACTCGTTCCTTTTTATGCTATAAGGAGTGTGACTTTGAAGGATGCTTCTGTAGTTTGGGTCTCTTGTTTGCCTTTAGCAACAATGTTCATCAATTTCATGCTAGAAAACATTATTTTGTGCTTATTAGGGAAAATATAAATTTATTTGCTAGAGAAGTAGCTGTGTTTAGAGAGAATTTTTTTTTTTTTTAATGTGGTGGTTTCATGCCACGATTTGGCAGTTTCATATCAGACAAAACACTTAGAACTGAGAATGAATAGCTGGCTGGCTCAATAAAATTTAATTTTCAGATTCATGATAGTTCTTCCTACTTCCTTTTTTTCTTTCTTGACTGTGTATAAAAAGCCATCACACTTGCAAATACAGGTGTCCCAGCACACAGAGATTCACATCTTTTTGAATGTGAATTCACAGAACAGCCCACAATTTGCACTGGAGTAGTCCCCTGCAGCAGCCCACAATTCATGTTTTACACATTATTTTGAATTGTGTTATCACTACTCACATACTTCAGTCAGTGAACTCTGAATTATTGATCCTTTCAGTTCATTGAGAATATGATACAACAATATAGTAACAACAATACATTCAAATTTAACAAACAAAATAATAACCCAAAGGAGACATAAAAAGGTTTTAACCAATGTTAAGTACACTGATTATCTGAAATTAGTCAAGACAGAGTAACAAATGCAATTCTACTAGTGCATAAACAACACTTAAGAATATGATGGTTATTAGCACTATAACTAGGTTTCTAAAGATCATAATGAAGTTCACATTTCAAACATATATAAACAGAATTTCTTTAAGCCTTTTTTCCTCTGAAACCATGAAAAGACTTGGAGAACCCTTTAAAGATTACCAAAGACCACCCAGATTGTCAAGGATCCCTGAAGAAATGCTGGTTTATAGACTCATATCTCCATTGAGATACATAATAAAAAAATGGTTAGATGTGGCCAACTAGCAAGTCTAATTTCTTGAAATTGCTTCACTAAGTTGTTATTCAGCTCTGCCAACAGTCTGTCCCCATGCCTGTTGAACAAGCTACAGTTCTCAAACACCTCCCAGGCTGTTGAACTTCACGCATTGCATTGCCAAATTATCATCAAGAAAGCTTCTATCAGCTTCTATTTCCCACCAGCTGTGAGTGAGAAAGTCCATCTCCCCCATTCCTCACCAGCTCTGGGTAAAGAGATGTTGCATTCCACATGATGTTTAGATTTTAAAGACAGCACTTAAAGCAAAAGATCATATACAATTCAAATGACTCTCAAAGATCCCTTACATTGGCCATGAAGTACAGAGACAAGAGATAGGTCCTCATCTCTTATTATAAGTACAATCTAGAGTTTAGAGTTTAGTTTAGGTTTATTGAGTGGAATAGTGGGCAGAATAACTCCAATTATTTTCATTGGGATTTTTATCTCCTTTTTTATTTGTTTTTTTTTTTTTGACGAAATTATGTTTAAACTCATGTAAATTAAATATAATTATTTTGTAAATTGCCTTTGTCATTTTTACACTTGGAGTTTTCATCATTTTTTTACATTAAGGCTATTATTACCATTTCAAATATGTTACCTAATATGTCATCTCTGTGCATGGTGTATGTATATATTTGTGTGTATATGTGTGTGTGTGATATATGTGTGTGTGATCTGTTTATGACTCTACTCACCACTAGATTAAATATATTACACCCTAAATTTAATTGTGGAATACTTCATGTTTTTATATTTGAATTTTTTTATCTTTAGGGACTTTGTTTTCATTTACAGCATGAAGTAAACATCTACACTTATTTTTCCCCAAGAGATTAAATAATAATCTCCTGGAGGGACATCCTTAAAATATCTCCGATATTTTTATATTTTCCCATTCTGGTTTTCATACAAAACTTTCAGCTGTTATTAATTTGAAAGGCAGTAAAAATCAAGACAATTTTTTTTTTTTCCTGTAATACACTTGTGCCTAGGGCTTCTTCTTCCTCTTGGAGGAGAATGGTGCTACTCCAGTGATTTGGTTATAAATAAGACAATGCAGAACAGAAAGAGAGCAAGATTTTTAATCCTGTGGCAAAGCTGTTAATTGTCCTTCAATATCAATTTTTGCCTTATTCCTTAGTAACAGAACTCCCAATTCTTAGCTGAGTACATGCCAACCGGAATAAAAACTATATAATTACCAGTGTTCTTTGACACTCGGAAGTATCTGGGTTTTGTGAAATGTCTTTAAAGGGAAGAAGCATTAATATTCTTGCCTTTACTTCTTTTTTGATTACTGAGATGTGAGTATGATGGCGGGAGCTAAAGCAGCCATAGTATACTGTATGGTACCATGTCAAAGAGGGCAGAACAACAAGACAGGAGGAGTCAGGGCCCCTGACTTCATGGAGCTGGGATGTCAGTCCTCAACCTCATGCTCTTTCTTTTCTTTTATCCAAGAAACAGAATTAACTTCTAGGTAGTTTAAAACATTGTTTTGAATTAGATTTCTTTTATATAGAGCCGAACCTAATCTTGAATTATGTAGAGCCACAGGGAGGGCTTAGGTTTTACTCAGTATTACAGGCACGGAACTTGACACTGGGTATAGAACATAGTAAATACTCAATAAGTGTGCATGGGAGGCATACATTTCTATTTCCAGGCAAGATGGTAGTGACTGTGAGAATTTCAGGTAAGGTGATAGAAATATATCTTTTCACATCTTTGGTTGGGGCCTATGACTTCAAAACCTTAAAAGAAACATCAGACCCTCTCAATTACATTTTCTGAAACAATCATCTTTCATGGACAACATTTTAGAATGACCTTTTATTGGACTTCATTTTTTTAAGAATGGGCAGGTCTGGGAATGCTCAACACCCTTTTGATGCACTTCCCCTTGGAGCAAACCATGAATGGGGGTGATGAATGCGCTAGAATAGATCCCAGCCAAGTTCTGGCACTGTGGTGACAGCTCTCTGCAAGGTTTATGCACCTATTTAATTGCAGTTACATCCATCTCCATTCCCTGGGGGCCCATCTTTATAGAGAAACAGGCAGTTGGCTGAGGATGTTGGAATTGAGCATTCCTTGCTAATTATTTAATTTTCATCTGGCACAAACTGAAGCATCTTAAGTTTAGTGGGAATTACAAGTCAGTTATCTTCCTTTGCTAACAAGAACCCTACCACTGGTAACAAAAAACAAACACAAAGCTCTATTCCTCACTCTTGCCCTTGACCCTGGCCAATGAAACTGCTTTTCTCTTACATTTTCTGTGGATGGAATAAGGGCAGTAAGCTCATGCTCTTTGTTATAAAACCAAGGCACTGGTAAAAATGTAGTGGAGACAAAAGCACTGGCATCTCATGTTTCCATTCTTGCACAAGTTCAAGCCTTTATTTATTGCATCTACAGTTAATCAAATACTAGCTGGAACTGTAATACTCATAACAACACCATGAGGAATATATCAGAAAATGGAGCCTTGAGAGAGTTGACGTTACTTACCCATGGTCGCATAGCTAACAAATAGCAAAACAAGGGTTTGAACCCAGCTATGTCGTGGTTCTGATTTAGATCCCGGACCATGGCTGCATTACCTTTACTGCCATGAAGGCCTCTAACTTCCTTTTTTCTTTAACTAAACCCTATTCACCTTTCAAAACACAACGCAGGAGCCACTTTCTTCAGGAAACTATCCCTAGTGTCCCAGACTGAGGCCCCTTTGTGCTCCTGTAACGGACTGAACCTTCATTCCAATAAAATGTTCTTTTGAGCATTTCATCTAGTATGTGCCATAAATGTTTTACATAGATTGCCTACTTTAATTCTCAGAAGCCCTCTGAAGGAGGTCACTCTAATTATGGACAATCTGTGAGGAGGACACTTGAGTAGATAGAACCTGGGATGCCTATTCAGGTCTTTTTGATCCCAAAACTTGTCCATTTACCCATGATGGCATAATACATTATAGTGATTTTAAGTATTAATTTGACTATCTCCTTTATGGGCTCTATGTTCTTTAAGACTAGGGACAGTTTCTTAATTCATTTTTTACTCTCAACGTATAGCATAGAATCAGACACTAGCTCATTTCAATTTACGTCTCTCTCCTCTTCTACTGCCCCTTGAAAGTGTTCCTATTACATGAGATGGAAGTATTAATTTTTTGGAATAGACATAGCTCCCCCTAAAAGGGCATGTGCTAGCAAAAACACAGAACTGGAGATTCATCTTCCTGTTGCATATACATGGTCACAACTTCACTGAACTTTTTTCCAGGTATTTCCATGTATGTGATGTAAAATACCTTTTCAAAGAAGTTCCCACACAGGAATGTTCCTTGTGGTTGTCATTAATGCTGATTTACCAAGTATTTCCCATGCTCCCTTCTGGGAACATGTTAGGATTTCCCTTTCCTGCCTTCTTGAGTTAGGTGAGCCCATGTGACTTGCTTTGGCTCATACAATGTGAATAGAAGCGACAACTATCACCTCCAGGTGAAAGCTGCAAGAGTCCATGCATGACTTCCAACTGGTCCAGTGACAAACAGTTTTTGAAATATGACTGTGAAGAGCAGAGCCCACACTGCTGACCCACAGTGAACACTGGTGTGAGTAAGACCCAAATATTGGTTGCTATAAGCTATTAAGAATTGGTGGTTGGTGACTACGACCGTGTGATATAGTCTATCCTGATTGAGACGCTATTGAAATTGTCCAATGAGAGAGTGATTCTTGGCATTTTAATTTTACATCAAAGAATGGGAAGAAAAGTCATTAAACTGGGGCTTAACCCTAAAAGGTTTAGACCCACTAGAAGTTTACTAGCTGTCATCATGCTTAAGAACATTCTTACTCAGAGGGTGCTACTAGTCATCTGTCCTCTGTCTTCACTGGGGGCTGAGAAGACTGAAATAAGCCAATGCTACTGCTGAAGGGATTTAAGTGAGGTGAGCAAAAATATTCTGAGGGTCAGAGAGGTAGAATGACATCCTGGAACCTCCTTTCTCTGCTCTCCTGAAATCAGCAGGGACATCCACCTGCCTGAGACTGTGTAGTGAGTGTGTGCCAGGAGAGGGATGAACCTGTTGCTTTCTGGCTTTATGATTTTATGATATCTTCAATCTTGGCTGGTTAGAAGATTCATTTATACATTTAAGCAGATTTTCCCAGGGTGTAAATTCCCCCCAGAGATAAATTAAACACTTTTAGGGATACAATCAGTCTGTGAGGCCACCAGGGTACCATTTACTGCTTTGCAGCAGCAATTTACCAAATGGTACCCTGGTGACTTAGAGAGTGAATGCACATCTGTAAAGAGGCTTCCTTCACGTCAAGGGATGCATGCTCAGAATTCTCCCTGCAATGCATGGACAGCCGAGGGTGGAAAATGGGGAAAGTGAGGCCCCTTGGTGCTCTTACGTTCTCATCACATCTCATGCAGGGCTGCTGTGTCAGTGAAAGATAAACCAAGGCCAATGAGTAAGGGAGGTGAACTGGAGCTCCTGCGTGCAAGCTGTTTTCCCTTGGTTAGAGTCACCTCCTGGGGATCTTCCCTCCCTAGGGGGCCCGCTGTGCTGCCTGCTACTTTTCTGCCCAGGATCCCCAATGTCAAGGGCTTTTCCTGGACTACATTCCCAAAGAATTGGTCCATGTGTTAGCTCTGTATTGTCTTTTTTATCTCATTGGCATACAACTGTGTTACTTGTTCTTTCTTCCTTTAGAATCTTATATCCATTCATTCAACAAACAATCAGCAACCACTTACATTCAGAATGAAGTTTTAGTTAATTGCACAGGTTCTTGAATGACATAAGTCTGAGTTTGAATCTTGGCTTCACATTTACTAGTCTTCTGCATCTATGCCTCACTTTACCCATTTGTAAAATAGGGGTAATAATGGTACCTCCTTCATGATGTTACAGTAAGGATTAAAGGTCCTTACTTTGTTAAATTTGAGTAGGACAAAAAGACTAAGAAAGATACATAATTAGGAAGAAACTAGAATAAGAAGAGAAGGAGGAGGAAGAAAAGGAAAAGCAGTGGACCAGGGCAGTGGGGGTGTGCCTCCTTCCCCACATTAAATCCATGTAAAAGAACTAATAATGGGCTGAGTATAGAATAAATATTAGCTATTATTATTCACTATCTACTGTGTGCACCAGGCGCTGAAGTGCTAGAGATGTAAACAGAAATAAGACATGGTCCTTATGCACAAGAAACTCATAGTTTAGAACACGGATTCTCAAAGCATGATCCTGAACCACCATCAGCAGCAGCACCTGGGAACTTGTTGGACAAAGGAATTCTCTGACTTCACCCAGACATACTGAATGAGAAACTCTGGGGCCCAGAAATCTGTTTTAACAAGCCATCTAAGGGACTCTGACCCTCACTCAATTTGAGACTATCTGCTTTATAGTAGAGGGATAATAGTGCCTTATATCTGTGAGTGCTTTAAAATGTTCAAAATGTTGCTACATGATTTTAATACTCACAACGGTCTTGCACAAGAGGAATGGTTATTTCCCATTCAACTGAGGAACTGAAGGTCCTGGCTTACTAATAGAACTGCACTTGTGTTCAGGCACCCACTCCTCCAGCAAAGGTGACCTTCCAACAATTTAGGAATAAGTCTCAATTAGCCTAAGCCAATTCTGGTTCTCCCAGTTCCTTGTTAAGTGGCTGGTTTACGAGTAGGCTTGTGAGTAAGTTCTTGCCAACAGACAAGACTGAAAGTCTGTTGAGGGGCTTCTTGAAATTGTCTTCTCTCTTAAAAAAAAAAAATGAGGTTGGGAGTTCAAGACCAGCCTGACAAACATGGAGAAGAAACCCTCTTTCTACTAAAAATACAAAATTAGTCGGGCATGGTGGAGCATGCCTGTAATCCCAGCTACTTGGGAGGCTGAGGCAGGAGAATCAGTTGAACCCAGGAGGCGGAGGTTGTGGTGATCTGAGATCGTGTCATTGCACTCCAGCATGGGCAACAAGAAGGAAGAGCAAAACTCTGTCTCAAAAAAAAAAAAGCGCAAGGACAAGATAGCCCTCTTCTTCTTCTGGACATAATACCTAGAGCAGTGGCAGTTATTGTGTCAGCATGAGGGATTCAGGTGACATTCAGAGGATGCAGAGAACAGAGATGGAAAAACCCTTGTTGATATCACTGAGCTACAAAATTAGCCCAGCCCAGGTCCATCTTAAGATACTACCTCTTACATTAGGACACATTTTCCTTCTCCTATGACGTTTTGAGTTGAGTTTTTTGTTCCTTGAAATGGAACACAATTTGATACAGTCCAGTATGGAGAAAGACTTAGGGTAAAAGAGCTTGCCATCTGAACACATTTACTGAGATTCTAAACCCCTGATCTTTGCATAGCAAAACTTGCTAATGGATGGTGGATGATGATGACTCTGATCTCTGATGAATGGGGTCAAACAAATACACGAATTCTCATGCATACCTCATATCACATTCCCATATCACACCCATCACTGCCTCCTCAACTAGCATCTTGAGCTGAGACTCTAGGCTGTCATAGCTCCTCATTACCTGGTATATGTGCCCCACACTAAATGGTAAGTAATTTGTCAGTGGATGGAATGATGATATAATCATACGAACAAGCAAAACAAATGACTAGTGAGGGGTTAATGGTATATATAGATTTAATGTACTTCCTCTTGCATAAAAGTCACAGTTCAGTGATAGTCTTCTGTGCCTTAACCCAGAGAAGCCCTTACTGTAAACACTTCAGAGTTCTGTGGGAGAAGTACTCATACTTTTCACAGAATCACGGTCTACCAAAACAGAGAAGGACTTTGTGGTTACTGAGGCCATCATCTTAGTAATGATGGATCTGAGGCCCTGGAGAAGCAGTGACTCACCTGATGTCACAGAGCTGATTGGAGCAAAACCTAAACTTGAATCCAGGTTTTTCTGTCCCTAGAACACAGGATTTGAATTTCTGGCTCTTTAAGATCTCTCAAAACCTGAAAAGCCAGGGCCCTTTGCCTTAAGAAAATTCTGCTGACCAGGATGTGGAAAGATCCCTTTAGGGTAGCGATAAATGCGCAATGTGGGGAAAGAGGCACACCCCCATTGCCCTGGTCCACTGCTTTTCCTCCTCCTTCTCTTCTTACTCTAGTTTCTTCTTAATCATATATCTTTGTTAGTCTTTTTGTCCTACACAAATTTAACAAATGACAGGTTTGGAAAGGACCTTACGAATCTAGTCTAGCCTCCTTGTTTGATTAACAAGGAAGATGCTGTCCAGGGAGGGAAAGTGATTTATCTGGGAACTCTAAACCATTTGGCAGGTACATTGAGTGGTCAAGGGCAAACCTGGTGTCAGTCTGAAATGGGGAGGGGGTGATAGCACACATCAGCTCTACCACCATGAGTTGCATAATTTTGCTCATGCTATTTTTCTTCTCCTTGTGTTCCAGTTTCCTCGACTACACCACGAGTGATAACAGTAGCTGCCTCATTGCATGGCCATGTAGGAAATATTTGTAAAGTACAGGAAACGAGTAAAAAGCACTGAGGGTGAGTGGCCAATAGTCATTAGTTGTATAACAATATCTAGTATGTGCTGAAGAGGGTGGGATGATGATCAAGAAGGACCTGGAATTTGGACCCTGGTTTTAAAATTCTTATTTATTTTCACTAACTCATCTTTTTTTCCCCTTTTCTTTTCCCTAGCCTGAGATTTCAGCCTAATCTTTTATTTTCATTTGATTGCTTTTGCATTAGAGAGAAAATGTGTTGTGGAAAGAACATGGGCACTGGAACTCGACAGACCTAGGTTGACAGCCTACGTTCGTCGAATATTAACCACAGAGCTTTGGTCAAACCCCTTAATACATCTGGGCTGTTTCTTTGCCAAGCAAGGATTCCACCACTCAGTTCTTAGCACTGAGGATTCCATGTGATAATGCAAGTAACAACCCTAGTATGTTTCAAGGCACGCTGACATTTCCCCCCCCCAGGCCCAAGCCCAAGTGTGAAGGCAGGGGTTCCAAGTCTTAACCACATCTCCTCTGGAGGCAGTGTTAGGGCACCCCTGAGACTGAAAAGTGGCACCATATGCCCAAATAGATCAAGGAAGTACAGTCAAATTAACTCAAATCCAGCCTGAACACTCGGTTAAGACCAGGACTGATTGCTGACCTCATACGATCATTTGGTTGCAGTGCGGCTGACGGTGAACTTGAAAGACTGGCCATACTTTGGTCCACATTCAACGGGATGATTTTATCTCCAATCTGGTAGGCTGTGTGTGCCCTCAAAGATCCCTTTGCTCACACTAAAACAAAGGGTAAATTAAAGTGCCCTTTCGGCAGCCAAACACTGAGAGCTGCCAGTAAATCTCAAGGCTGCTGAACTTGGGCCAAAGATGCTGCCTGGGGCAGAGCAAAGGGCACTAATGGGGAGTTTTAAGTTCCGGGTCCTTTCATTCAGTTACCAACTCTGTGAGTGACTTTGGCCAATTCCTCACTGACCTCACTGGTTTCCTCCTGTCACTTAAGGACCCTGTCTATTCTCCGAGTGTCTAGTGTTATGTATCGGTTTAATGAATGTCTTCAGCACCAGAACATTCCGTCCATAACATCTTCCATATTGAACATCTGCTTTCATCCATCTGTTGAAACACAGCTCCCTCCAACACTGTGTCTTTTGTAGTGCCAAGTATTCTTTAGGCAATTAAAATGAGTTGCAAGGAGGTGGTTGGAAACCATTTAATCTATCAGATGAAAAAAACAAAAACAAAAACAAAACCCTGAAACTCAGAGATGTTCAGCAACTTCTCCAGAGTCACACAGCTTTTTGGCAGCGGTTCTAGGACACCTGCCTTCAGCCCCCTGCGATAAAAAGGTGGTTGGTGCCTGATGATGTGTTTTTTGGTAGGGCATGTCATCAAGGAATAAACATGAAGGGTAACAGCTGTGTAGTCCCAAGGCTTTATTTTCTTTATTATGACATCATGTCCCCAGGAAGAAAATATTTGTGGATCTAACTTTTGGATGTGAAGTGTCAAAGTGAAATGTTATTGACTCTATAATGCTTCCTGCTTTGATAAATGTATCCAATATGTTCCCAGTGACTCATGTGCAGGGCAGATGTATCTTTTTCTCTTCTTCTTAGACACTGACATTTTTGTTGCTCTACACAGAGCTCCCCCTAATCTGCACATGCATCAATAATTAGCCAAAACATTATGGAATTTCATCCAAAAATTAATAATTTGATTGGTTATCCAAAATCTCAAGCATCCTGACAGCCAGCAATCAATTGAGGGGTGAAATAATATGCAGACTGATGATTTATCTTCTTCTTTTTCCAACAAATGAGCTCTCTATGAGCCAGACATCATATTGGGAAATTGTGGGAGGATGTTTTGCTTGATCACTATATCTAGAAGATCCATGAAAGATATGAAGGATTTTCTAAAACATAGATTGGTCCTTAAAATACTGTTTTCCTGACACAGAGGGAAAAAAAAGTCAGAAAAGGGGGTATGATGCAATATTTTTATTTTTACAGTGTCATAAAGAAACTTAAAAATATCACAAACTGAAAACTGTGAAATAAAATTAGTGATGGAATAAATTACATGAAACTTTTTAAGACTAAAAATATACAGAGACCCTTACGTGGTAAAATCTCCTATGGGAAGAAACATGGCTTATAAACGATGAGGGGGCCAACTGGAATCAGCTCCATCCATCGCTTTCCAAAATGTATGGCAAAAATAAAATAAACAAAACCTTAGAAGATATCTTTATAAGGTCCTCAAAACCTTTATAAGACCCTTTACAACTTCCATGTATTTATAGAATTTTGGATGCCAGAAGTCACCCGAAAAAGGAAATCTTTCTCAATGTATTTACATTTAGAAAATACAAAAATAAATGAAAAGCAAAATAAAATGTATGTTATCTGAACAAGTGTCCTATGCCTTGAGAAGGTAGATCCTAACTTCTAATGATACAGCAGGATGCTCCACCCCCGTACAAGGCTTCTTCGGAAATGTAGACAGCAATTAGCACCCACACCAGTGTTTTCACTTTAACGATAGATAAGTAACAAACAGAATCACCAGCAATTCATTAGACTTCAACATTAAGAAAATCTCTGATGATACCTTTTTATGAATCTGACCCGAGGCTGCTTACTGGAGGGAACTGAAATTGCATCTGACACAGTAACGTGCTTTAATTGTAAAAGGTTTTAAAAGATGGGGAGTTCCCAAAACGAATCGGAAAGGGTCCTTCCCAAAGCAGTAGTCAAAATTACATTTGTTTAATCAATAGCATTTGGTTTAACACCAATGGTTCTCAGACTTGGCTGCTCATTCCAATTACCTGGGGAGCTTTTGCTACTCTCAGTCTGGGCTGCACCCCAAACCAAATAAGCCACAATGTCTGGGGGTGGGACCCAGGCACCAGAACTTTGTAAAGCTCCCCAAGTGATTACAATGTGCAGCGAAGCTTGAGAACCTCTGATTTAGCGGTAAACCGTCCTGGGTGACCAAATGGCCTCAATAGTTCACTCCCCTGTATTAGGGCTACGCAGTGACACCCTTGCTATAATCTCTTGGTGGGCAGAAGATATTTCCCCACATTTTGACTGTGGATTTGGCCATGTGGTTTGTTTTGGCCAATGGAATGTTCATAAATGTGATGTGTGCTAAGACTCGACAGCTGCTTGGCGGATGGGCTTGCTCTTACGTGCACCTGCTTTTTGCCAGGAGAAGAGCATGCTTCAGTCAACCACTGTCCTAGGAAGAGACACATACAGCAGAACCAAACCCAATTACCAGCCTGGAGCCAAATCTAGCTGAACCCTAGCCTGCCCGTAGACATAAGAATGAGAAGGAAGTGTTATTGCTGTAAGCCACTGAGTTTGGGGGTGGCTTGCTAGGCAGTATTTTTGTGCAAGAGTTAACTGACATACCTAAAATAAGAAAAAGATTATTTAGTGAGATGGCCAACATTTTGGATAATTGAACGTTTCTTCTTGCGTGAGAGAAAAAGACAACTTATAACTTTTTCTAAAGGAAGGTTTGATTTGACCCATGATGCCTGCCATGATGTAGCTTTTTGGAACAGGGCTACTGTCTTTGTCACCCTTCTGATCTGTTAAGCAGAAAATATTTCCTGCTGATTTCTTACTCAGTTTCACACAGGGCTGCCATCTAAATATCTATCTTCACCAGGGCAGAACTGGCATTCTGAATCATCAGTGCCCCAGGCTAGTTTGACAGCTTTTTTTTTCCTTTTCCTTTCTTTCTTTCTTTCTTTTTTTTAATTTTCAAATTTAAGCTCTCTCCAAGTTTTTGTGGAGAAACAGAGAAACAGCCCTCTCTACATAACTACTACCAAATGATCAGACATACATAGCCTTAGTTGTGACAGGGTTTCTTCCATGGTGCTGGGAATTTTGTGATTGTGCTGCAATAATAAGTCAAATGATTGTTAGGCCCACAGAGGCATAGGTCTCATCTCTCAGAAGAGCCCTCTTTTAGGATTTATGGCATTCACATAAGTGCATTTATTAATCAGGTGGTCTTGAATATAAGACAGTTATTCTCAAACTTGAGTGTGCATCAGAATCACCAGGATGACTCGTGACAGCAGATTGCTGGACCCCACCCCCAGAGTTTTTAACTAAGCTAAGTCTGGTTGAGGCCTGAGAATCTGCATCTCTAGTAAGTCCACCAGGTGACGCTGATGCTGCTGGTCTGCAGACCACACTTTGAAAACCACCAATATAAGGTGAAAAATTATGTGTGTGTGAGACAGATTCCATGTGGCACATTGCCTTGACAGAGAAGATTCTTATGCATTTCCTTAATGAAAACGTGTTCGTGTGCAACATTAAGAATAGGTCCACCTGGAGAACACAAATGGAGTCAGCAACCTCAACTCTCTTTGCAAAAAGTTCATCTACTCCCGTAACCACTTCCCAAATTTGTATCATTAGTCCTGAATCCAGCAAAAACAACTCATGAGATGCCTCCTTTGCAAGGAAGCCTTCTTTGATTTCTCCAACAAGAAAAATTGGCTGCTTTTTCTGATACCCTGAACCCATTCTATGGCAAAGTACAGGTGCTTATGAACTTGTCTGAGCTTTTCATAAAGGATGTACAATCTATCTGATTCATCTTAGAATGTCCTATAGGTCTTTCACATAGCAGATACAAAATAAATATTTATAGATCCTAAAATCTATGAATGAGTAATCATGTGAGGATGGGCTTAGGAAGTCAAAAGAGTAAAACTTAACATAACAGTCTGCATTGTCAAATGCAGTGACCAGTGGCCATGTGTGGCTATTTAATGTTAAGTTCATTGAAGTTAAATGAAATTAAAAATTCAGTTCCAAGCTGTACTAATCAAGACAGTATGGTATTTCTAAAATAATAGACAAATAGATCAGTGGAACAGAATAGACAGCTCCAAAATGGATGCACATAAATATAGTCAACAGATCTTTGAAAAAGAGCAAAGGCAATACATTGGGGAAAAGATAGTCATTTCAACAAATGGTGCTGGAACAACTGGACATCCCAATGCAAAGTAGTGTATCTAGACACAGACCATATACCTTTTACAAAAATTAACTCAAAATGGATTGTATACCTAAAGGTAAAATGTAAAACTATAAAACTCTTAAAAGACAGCATAGGAGGCTGGGCGCGGTGGCTCACGCCTATAATCCCAGCACTTTGGGAGGCCAAGGCAGGCGGATCACCTGAGGTCGGGAGTTTGAGACCAGCCTGACCAACATGGAGAAACCCTGTCACTACTAAAAATACAAAATTAGCCAGGCACGGTGGCAGGCACCTGTAATTCCAGCTACTCAGGAGGCTGAGGCAGGAGAATTGCTTGAACCTGGAAGGCAGAGGTTGCGGTGAGCCGAGATCATACCACTGCACTCCAGCCTGGCCAACAAGAGCGAAACTCCGTCTCAAAACAAAAACAAAAACAAAACAACAACAACAAAAGACAGCATAGGAGAAAATCTAGATGCCTTCAAAACATACACCAAAGGCACAGTTGAGGAAAGGAATCATTGATAAGCTGATCTTCATTAAAATTTAAAAACTTCTCTCCTGTGAAAGAGTGTTAAGAGAGTGAGAAGCCTAGCACTGACTGGGAGAAAATATTTGGAAAGTCACATCTGATAAAGACTGCTCTCCAGAATAGCCAAAGAACTCTTAAAACTCAACAATAAAAAAACAAAAACAAAAACAAAAACAAAAAACAAACAAAAAACCAAATCGTGAAAAAAAGGCCAAAGATCTGAACAGACCCCTCACCAAAGAAGATACACAGATAGCAAACAAGCATATGAAAATATGTTGTACATCTTATGTCAATAGGGAAAAGCAAATTAAAACAAAAATGAGATACCGTTCATATGAATATTAGAATGGCAAAAATCCAGAACATTGACAACACTAAATGCTGGTGAGGATATGGAGCAACAGGAAATCTCATTCATTGCTAGTGGGACTGCAGAATGGTACAGCCACCTTGTAGGACAGTTTGGCTGTTTCCTGCAAAACTAAACATACTCTTACATACAGTCCAGCAATTGTGCTTCTTAGTAATGACCCAAAGGAGTTGAAAACTTAGGTTCAAACAAAAACCTGCACATGCATGTTTATAGCAGCTTCATTTATTATTGCCAAGACTTGGAAGCAACCCAGATGTCCTTCAGTAAATGAATGGATAAACCGTGGTACATCTAAATAATGGTATATTATTTAGTGCTAAAAGGAAAAGAGCTCCCACGCCACAAAAAGACATGGAGAAACCTTAAATGCACATTACTAAGTGAAGAAGCCAATCTGAAAAGGCTATATACTGTATGAGTCCAACTACGTGCCATTTTGGAAAAGGGAAAACTTCGGAGACAGTAAAAAGATCAATGGTTGCCCAGGGTTGGGGAAAGGGAGAGATGAATAGGCAGAATACAGAGGACTTTCAGGGCAATGAAACTACCTTCTATGATACTATCATGGTGGATGCATGTCATTTTACATTTGTCAAAATCCAGAGAATGAACAATACCAAGAGTGAACCCTAATGTAAACTATGGACTTTGAGTGATTATGATGTGTCAATGTAGGTTCATCAATTGTAATAAATGTACCCTTTGATGCGGGATGTTGACAATGACAGGGCCTGTGCCTGTGCTGGGATAGGCAACATATGGGATATTTCTCTACTTTCTGCTCACTTTTTCTGTGAGCCCAAAACTGCTCTAAAAATAGTCTATTTAAAGGGGAAAAATTCCAGTTCCTCACTCATACTAGTTGTGTCTCAAGTACTCAATAGCCACATTGGCGTGATAATCACATTGAACACATAAATGGTTCTATTGGGTGGACTACTCTAGAATTTCCAAATCATTTTCATCTATGTTATCTTATCTGCCCCTCACCGACATCACTGTGATGTAAGTGGTTTAAAAAGTCATCATGTACATTTTATAGCTGGAAAAATGCAATCTTAGCGAAAATAATTGCTTTATGGCAAAGTGGAAGAACGTAATTTATAAAATACGTATGAGACATGAGAAAGTTTCTAGAACTTAGTGGGTATTCAATCAATCGTACTCCATTATTTGTTGATTTATTAAGTTTTCTTTTTTTTTTTTTTGACCCTACCTCATTATTCCATCAATCTGTCAACAAATATTGCATTTATCATGTATTAGACACAGTGTTTTGTACCGGGGATGCACAGGTGAACAAGTGAGACAAGGTCCCTGACCTCAAGGAGCTTACAATCCAGCCTTATTTACCCTCGTGTTTTCCAAAGCCAGCCAGAGATATTAGTGAACTTAATCTCGATGGGGTCACAATGGGTCTATGAAGGATGCTAAGGCCAATACAACATACCTTCATCTCACCCAGGTGAAGTTCAGGTGAAGCTGCTGGAAACACTGGGCTACAGAAGAACTCTTCCTCATGTCCCCTGGCATTTGCCACTTGTCAAATGCCTTTCTCTTCTCAAATTCCTTAGCCCTAGTTCTAGAAGTTATCAAAAGGAACATTTGCTGCCCAGGACAGCAAATACTTCATGACCTGGAAAGATTATTAGCTGCTTTATGGAGGTCTCTAGGGCAGTGTAAGCCTCATCCCTAAAGGATTTTAACAGAGGTATACAATTCCACTTAGTTTTGATGTGCACATCTTACCTTTCCTACAAGACACAATACCTTTGTCTCTCTTTTCCTTAGCATCCAGCGTAATGCCCTGCAAACAGCAGCAGCAAAATTAAAATTTTGTGAAATGACAAGACGGATGCTAACTCTTTTTTTTTTTTTTTTTGAGACAGGTCTCACTTTGTTGTGCAGGCTGGAATTTAGTGGCACAATCATCACGGCTCACTGCAACCTTGGCTTCTCAGGCTCTAGTGATCCTCCCACCTTAGCCTCCCTAGTAGCCAGGACTACGGGTGTGTGCCACCACACCTGGCTAAATTTTTGTATTTTTTTGGTAAAGAGGGGGTTTTATCATGTTGCCCAGGCTGGTCTCAAACTCCTGGGTTCCAGTGATCTGCTTGCCTTGGTCTCCCAAAGTGCTGGGATTATAGGCGTGAGGCACAGTGCCCAGCTGGATGCTACCTCTTGACCCCCAGCTGAGCCCTAGAAATTACTCTTATTAAATTGTTAGAATACCTACTATGAGCTGGAGATAGTCCAAACCAGTATTTTCCAATAGACAATAATGTCAACCACAAAGCAATTTTAAATTTTCTAGTAGTTAGATTTTAAAAAGTTAAAAGAGATGAAATTAATTTAAATATTTCACTTAACCCAGTATGTCCAAACTATGATCATTTTTACATGCAATCAATAAAAAGTATTAATGAGACACGTTATATTTTTGTATTAAGTCTTTGAAATTCAATGTGGATTTTAACAGTTATCACACATCTCAATTTGAACTCACTGCATTTTAAGAAATCAATAGATACATTTGGCTAATGACTAGTACTGGACAGTGCCGTTTCATACAGAATTTTATAACATCTTGCAAGATGCATAATGATAATAGCAGAATTCTGAGTGCCAAGATTTCAGAAGGATCATCTCATCTAACCCCAACAATGTTCATCTATGGATGAGGAAATATAGGCATAGAAATGGTTAGTGACTTTCCCTTGACATTCCCGTGACATTGCCAGCACGTGGCAGAGTTGGGCGTTGAATTCAGGCAGTTTGAAGCCGTCACATCATGCCACTGATTAGTTGTGTGGCCTTGGGCAAGTCACTTTTCTTCTCTACATTTTCATTTCCTCACCTATAAAATGGGCATGGGTGGAGTGGATCATCCAGGGTGGACACGGCATGTTTCAATCTTCATCTTTATTTCCTCGTGTCTGTCAAGTCTGGCTCTCCTGTTACCAGCCAGGAAGACATCAGGCTTACATCATTGATTCTCTGGCTCCTTCTTACCCTGGCCTTTACCAGTTGAGGGACAACTTAATGACAAGCAGTGAGATGGAGCCCCTCCCATGTCCAAGAGCAGTGCTGCATTTTCATTTATGTTTCTTCTATTTTCAGCACATAGCCCAGCTTCGGCTTTTGGATGATTTCTTGAAAGAAGAAAAACTTGTTGTCTGGGCACTCAGTTTTAATTTTCTGTCTTCTTTGTTCTTGTGCATGTTGTAGAAAGCTCCATACTCCCAAGGAAATTCTACTATATATTTCCATCATTTCCCTTCTCTCCCTCTCAAGAAATGCAAGAAAATAACTGTCAACTTTTTTTGCATATATAAATTTTAACAGCACATACATGCCGATGAATCTTTTATCCAAGAAGGAAAGGCTTATTTCAAGTGATTGAAAGTTGAAATGCTTAGGTTTTCATTCTCGCTGGGTAATGGAATCACCGCGTGGACATGCTACTTTATGATGACTTCATCAACTGCATTCCCCAAATCCAGTAACTCTAATGAATGCCTACTATGTGCAAAGGCATAGTGCCTGTTTTTAAAGAGCATGTCTTCCAGCAGGGAGGATAAAGCAAGTGTTCAAACAACCACAATACAAGGTAGATGGAGCATACCAAATGCCTTAGGAGGGATGCAAAGCACTAAGACAGTTCAAATATTTGGTTTGGGGTAAATCAGGGAAGGCTCCAAAGAGGAGCTGTCATTTAGAATGAACTTTGAAAGGAAGGTAGATTTCAGTAAACAGAGAATGCAGGGAGGGCCTTTAGGGAGAAGAGGCAGAGGCAACTATCTATGTATCATGGACTAGGAGAAGGAGGGGGAGCAGGCAGCAGCATGTGGCCTGGCCTGAGTACTGCACATGGATTGTGGAGATTACATAAGGATGTAAGACAGTTTGACAAACTCCTGCCAGGAGTGTCACACTCCCTATCCTCCACCCATGGGAGATAACATAAATCAATCACAGCCCACACCTTTCCACATGATGAGATCAACTTGCCATCCTTGGTACAGGAGTGCAGTGATAGGGAGGTAGAGCCTTCAATACTGCCTTGACTAGTTAGTTGTTAATTGCATGGGCAATGGGGAGCCATTAAAGTCTTGTAAGTAGGGGAGTGACATGGTGGGAAATGAGAGCTGTAGTTCAGGGTAATTAACTTGGCAGTACTATCTGGAATGGATTCGAATGGTTATAAGACCGAAGGCCAGTTATTTAAGAGGTTACTGAGATGGTTTAGGTGAGCAATAATGTCTGGAACTGCACGGATGGCTGCAGAAAGGAGGGGCATATGTCATGTAGGTAGAATTTATAGCACTTGGCAAGCATGTTAGGACATGGAAAGCTAGGGGCAGGTGCAAAAGAGAGGAGTCAAAGTTAACTTTGAGGTTCCTAGCAATTACCTTAGAGTAGGAGAAAAGTAATGTTACCATCAGGAGAAGAGCCTGGGATTGGCAAGGAGGTACGAGGATCCCCATGCTGTTGCAAAGAGGAGTTACAAAAAAACTGAATTTAGGCTGATCTCTTCCACAAGCATAGCTTTTCTAAGCCATTTTCAGAGAACTCAGTGGTGCAAAGTAACATAACCATTTTTAAGCAAACACTGTTGCCCTTTGTCGAGGAGCAGAGTCTAAGGAAGGCTCCCATCTCTCCAAATATTTGGAAAATTGGAAAGCCTTAATTAGTAATCTGGAAGGGAGCATGAGGGAAGGAAAGAAATATAAACCTAATCACTGTGCTTTTCAGGTTTCAAATGCTTCCCCAATCCAGGTAATTTACACTTTAGTCACAGTGATTGACAGTCAAGGAATGTATCTAACTCACTTTTATTTTTTCCCTTGGGGAAAGCACTTGAGTTCCCAATTGTTTTAAATTGCAGAAGCAGTAATTGTCTTAGAGAGTTAGGAAAAATGGCTTTTTGGAGCTTGGATCTTTTTTCTGAAGGGAATATAGAGTCTATCTTAATTGATTCAGGTCATTACGACCATTTTCTAGATGGTCTTTTCAGGGTGACTAAATATCACCTTAGTTAAAGGAGAACAGTAAGAAACTCATTACACTGCACTCCAGCCTGGGCGACTAAGCGAGACTCTGTCTCAAAAAAAAAAAAAAAAAAAAAAAAAAAAAAA